>NC_091456.1:187305610-187462394 GCF_027789765.1 Dendropsophus ebraccatus
GAGCTGTATATGTGTAATGTACATGTAGCTGATCTGTATGTGTGTAATGTACATGTAGCTGAGCTGTATTGTGTAATGTACAGATAGCTGAGCTGTATGTGTACACAGTAGAGCTGACTATATTTGTAATGTACATGTAGCTGAGCTGTATGTGTGAATGGACATGTAGCTGAGCTGTATATGTGTGTCATGTACATGTAGCTGAGCTGTATGTTTAATGTACATGTAGCGGAGCTGTATGTGTATTACTTGTAGCTGAGCTGTATGTGTGTAATGTCATGTAGCAAAACCGCATTGACCATAATTATGCTGAAATATAATTGCTGCTGGGAAGACACCTACCTGCCCCATATTTATCGTGTTGGGACAAAAAAATGCAGTAGGAACTTAGCGGGGGAACAGTCCGCAGCAACAAATCCACAATGAAAAAGTTCCAGCAAAAAAAAAAGTCCTTACAAAAACATACTAACTTTATTATAGAAAAAAAACTTCCATAAAATATAGCATGTGAACAGGTACGTGTAGCAGGAACGCGTTTTCAGCTTTATCACTGCTAATTAATAATGGACATACAACTGTGTGCAACAAATGTGTGCAGTTTGCGCACAAGACAAAAACTTTATAGGTACTAACAACATCCCCACAATATCCAGTCATTTAGTAACTGTGATTCACACCATGCAGTTTATGCCATCATTGTTCCTCTGTAACCTTATGTACATAGGATGCATCGCCGGAAAATTAAACCCGCATAGCAGAGCACCTACACTCACCGGCCACTTTATTAGGTAACCTGTCCAACTGCACGTTGACCACTTAATTTCTAATCAGCCATCACATGGCGGCAACTCAGTGAATTTAGGCATGTAGACATGGTCAAACAATCTCCTGCAGTTCAAACCGATCAGTATGGGAAGAAGGGATTTGAGGGCCTTTGAACGTGGCATGGTGTTGGTGCCAGAAGGGCTGGTCTGAGTATTTCAGAAACTGCTGATCTACTGGGATTTTCACGCACAACCATCTCTAGGGTTTACAGAAAATGGTCCGAAAAAGAAAAAACATCCAGTGAGCGGCATTCTGTGGGCGGAAATGCCTTGTTGATGCCAGAGTTCAGAGGAGAATGGCAACTGGTTCGAGCTGATAGAAAGGCAACAGTGACTCAAATAGCCAACCGTTACAACCAAGGTAGGCAGAAGAGCATCTCTGAATGCACAGTACCTCCAACTTTGAGGCAGATGGGCTACAGCAGCAGAAGACCACACCGGGGGCCACTCCTTTCAGCTAAGAACAGGAAACTGAGGCTACAATTTGCACAAGCTCATCGAAATTGGACAGTAGAAGATTGGAAAAACGTTGCCTGGTCTGATGAGTCTCGATTTCTGCTGCGACATTCGGATGGTAGGGTCAGAATTTGGCATCAACAACATGAAAGCATGGATCCATCCTGCCTTGTATCAAAGGTTCAGGCTGGTGGTGGTGTCATGGTGTGGGGAATATTTTCTTGGCACTCTTTGGCCCCTTGGTACCAATTGAGCATCGTTGCAACACCACAGCCTACCTGAGTATTATTGCTGACCATGTCCATCCCTTTATGACCACAATGTACCCAACATCTGATGGCTACTTTCAGCAGGATAATGCGCCATGTCATAAAGCTAGAATCATCTCAGACTGGTTTCTTGAACATGACAATGAGTTCACTGTACTCAAATGGCCTCCACAGTCACCAGATCTCAATCCAATAGAGCATCTTTGGGATGTGGTGGAACGGGAGATTCGCATCATGGATGTGCAGCCGACAAATCTGCCGCAACTGTGTGATGCCATCATGTCAATATGGACCAAAAATCTCTGAGGGAAGCTCCAGCACCTGGTTGATCTATGCCATGAAGAATTGAGGCAGTTCTGAAGGCAAAAGGGGGTCCAACCCGTTACTAGCATGGTGTACCTAATAAGTGGCCGGTGAGTGTACGTGACATAAGAGCCAAGAATGTAAAATCATCTGGTGCAGCTAAGCACTTTATTGATCACCATGAAGGAGATGTAACATTTTCACTTTTATGGGTTTAGAAAAAGTAACCAAAAAATGTAAGAGGTGGTGACTGGAAGCAGAAGCTCCTCACTAGAGAAGCGTTCTGGATTCTTAAACTAAATACAACGCTTTCCCGCAGGTTTAAACTTCAGATCTTCTTTATATCTATGAAGTAGTTTTTAAAAAACCTATGCTGATACTTTTAGTGCACCACTTTTTCATCCTTAGGACGTCAGTTCTCTCTTCATGTGAATTTTGCTCTACAATTGTAATTGCTAATGGTGCGTTTACACGTAACGATTATAGTGCGAATTTGCGCGATATTGATAGAATTCGAACGATAATCGTACGGTAAACGCGGCGAACGATCAAACGACGAACGAGAAATCGTTCATTTTGATCTTTCAACATGTCATCAAACCGTTGTTTGTCGTTCGCAAAAAAATTCGCAGATCGTTCCGTGTGAACAGTCGTTCGCCGATTTAACCAATGTGTGAGATAGGCTTAAGCGATCGCAAAACGATTTTCCGTACGCTATATCGTATCGTCTAAACGCTGATCGTTATGAAAAAAAAAATCGTTACTCTGACATAGTTAATCGTACGATCGGGCCAATTATCATTTCGTGTAAACGCACCTTAATCAGCATTGTGCAGGTTGCTTGTCTTTTCCCCTTCCCCACTCCCAAGTCTGGTTCAAACCTTGCTTATTAATTAGTCATCTGATGTGTGAACCTGACTGATACCATGTGGTGAGAGGGTGTTTCTTCTGTTGTTTTAGTTGTATGTCTATTATTCATTTAGCTGTGATAAAGGGAGGTTACAGCCGAAACGCGTCTAGCTTACATGTACCTGTTCACATGCTGTATTTTATGGAAGTTTTTCCTACAATAAAGTTAGTGTACATGTAGCGGAGCTGTATGTGTACACAGTAGAGCTGTATGTGTGTAATGTACATGTAGCTGAGCTGTATATATGTGTAATGTACATGTAGCTGAGCTGTATATGTGTAATGTACATGTAGCTGAGCTGTATATATGTAATGTACATGTAGCTGAGCTGTATGTGTGTAATGTACATGTAGCTGAGCTGTACGTGTAATGTACATGTAGCTGAGCTGTATATGTGTAATGTACACGTAGCTAAGCTGTATATGTGTAATGTACACGTAGCTAAGCTGTATATGTGTAATGTACATGTAGCTGAGCGGTATGTGTACACAGTAGAGCTGTATGTGTGTAATGTACATGTACAGTTATGGTTAAAAGTTTTGAGAATGATACAAATATAAATTTTTAAAAAGTCTACTGCTTCAGTTTTTTTTTTTGTTTTTTTTAATTTAAAGTTTATTTTATTTTCAATAAGAACAACAAACAAAGGACGTTGAGTCCCGTTTAAGACATAAACCACGTAGAAACACAATAACAAGGCAATATGCAAGCAGTATAAATCAAGGCGAATAGCCAAACAAGTATAGTTGGTACCTGACAGGGCCATAAAACCTGGCTACAAGGTGATAATTGCATAAATTTAGCAATAACTTAAAAAGAAAAACTTTGTCATGAGAAATTAGACATAGTGACACAAAAAGACAAGGACAAGAAGACACAGACACTGGGGGGGGGGGGGGATGTTGTTAGCTGAATAACTTGCGTTTATAATGACATTCATTATGTTAAACATTTCGGCCGTGCCTACCAGTAGGGCGATGAGAATGGACACGCGAGGGGAGGACAGCTCCCATGTTGAAAAGAGCAGGATTGTTCAAACAGCCACGGTTCTATAAGAATCGTTGGAACGAAAGAGCAACCACGGGCTCCAGTGGCTGTGTACTTCTTTACAGCTGTCGGGGTGACCGCAATAAGATTCTCCATATCATGTATTTGGGCAATTTCAGCGAGCCAATCATCTAATGTTGGGGGCTCCGTGGATCTCCACCGTGGGGTAGCACTGTCTTCGCTGCCTGCAGGAGATGTCTAGCTAAGGACTTCTTGAAACGGGATTGGGCAGTGGGAAACATATATACAGCACTGCTTTTGGGGTGTTGGGGATAAGGACACCTATGACATTGTGTATGGTGCGTAGATAGTCGACCAGTATCCCCGTAGCCGCGGGCACGTATACCATACGTGCGACATGAACCCCAACTCTGTCTCCCAGGCCGAGCAGAAAGACGGTAAGTGCCGAGAACCTGAGGACAGTAACTGTTGGTATACCACAGAGATGATGTGTGGAGGACAGGGAGGGGACACGTATAGATGTTCGAAATCTGTCAGTTCCTGGTGCAAAGTGTGCGTACATTTAGTAGTGGAGTAAAAATGTTGCAATTGAGCATAGTCAAACGAGTGCTTTACGGTAGGTGGGGTCGTATCCAGGATCGCTGACAGGGGTATAGGGCGCCTTGTTTAAGTACCTGATGGAAACGGAGGACCTTGTCGGCTGGGAGCCCTAAGAAAGATGAGAAAAGTCCCGATGCAAACTGTGGGTTGTGTGTTATGGGGGTCAACGGTCCGTGTTTCCGGAGCAGGGGGTGGGATTTGCCTGGCCAAGTGTAGGGAGGCTAACGTATGTCGAGTAACGTAGGACAAGGCGGTGTCATCTCGCAGGGAGGGTGACCAGGTCCAAGGGAGGTGACCAGGTCCAAGGGAGGGTGGAGAGGGGCCTGGGGCACTGTGCCTGCGCTGGTTGAACCCATAACTTAGAATTAGAATGATGGACCATGTCCAATATACGAGCATGTACACAGGCCAGGTAGTATAAGCGGCAATCTGGCAGACCAACCCCGCCCGCAGCCTTAGAGCGAGACAAGGTCTCTCGCCTAATCCTGGGACGACCCCTGGACCACACGAAAGAGGTGAAGCAGCGTTGCACTCGTTTCCAGAAGGAAATGGGGATGTGGATGGGGATGGTCTGCAGCAAATACAGAAGCCGAGGCATTAAAGTCATTTTCAAGATATTGATTCTCCCGAACCAAGAGAATTCTTTCTGTTCCAGGTGTCAAGATCCTTGGTAAAGCGGGCCAGCAAGGGGAGGAAATTTACCTCAAACAGTTGGGAAAGAGTGGGGGGGATGCGGATACCCAGGTATGTGATGCCAGACGTAGGCCATGCAAATAAGAAGTTGGATTGAATGGTACTAACCAATGTGGGGTCCGGGGACACGTTCAGGGCTTCAGATTTGGAGAGATTGATTTTAAAGTTGGACCAGGTTCCAAACTGTTCCAACCGAGCCATCAGGGCGGGGAGGGCTACATGCGGATTAGTAACAGACAAGAAGGTCATCCGCAAAGGCTGAGCATTTATACTCCCGGTTCCCGATGCGGATACCCGTGATATCTGGGTTGGAACGAATCGAGGCTAATAAATTCTCCATGATTAAGGCGTACAGGAGGGGGGGATAAAGGGCATCCTTGCCTGGTGCCATTAAAAAATGGAGAAGGGGGCTGAGAACATCCCATTCACCTTCAATTGAGCCGAGGGGTTCTGGTATAAAACCAGTATTTTAGTAAGGAAAGGGGGCTGATTCCAACCTGTTAAAGGGTTTGTGTCAGGGAGGGCCACGAAATCCTATCGAAAGCCTTTTCGGCATCTAGGGAAAGGATCATTAGAGGAATGTGGCGCGTTCGCGCATAGTGGATAATATCCAGAGTTTTGAGGGTGTTATCGCGGGCCTCCCGCCCTGGCACAAAGCCCACTTGGTCAAGATGGATGAGGGAGGGTAAGTGGGCATTTAACCTATTGGCCAGTAGCTTAGAATAAATTTTTAAGTCCACGTTCAGCAGGGAAATTGGGCGATAGCTGCCACAGAGCTGGGGGTCCTTGCCCGGTTTTGGGATAAGAGTGATATGTGCGGTGGTAGCATGGGGCGGGAAAGGGACAGAATCCGAGATAGAGTTAAAGGCCAGGAGCAGCATAGGGGAGAGGAATTCCAAGAGGGCTTTATAGAACTGAGCAGTCAGGCCATCCGGTCCTGGGCTCTTCCCTCCGGGTAACTGTGAAATCACATAGGCGAGTTCATGCGCAGCAAACGGTTCCTCCAAGTCTCCCATGACCTCAGCGGGGAGATGCGTTGTGAGGGGTGGAGGAGAGAAGGGCCCAGGAGTCGTGACCCGAGTGGTCGGAAGGTGATATAGGGAGGAATAATATGCGTGGAAGGTGGATGCTATTTCCGAACTATGATGCGTGAGTTGGTGTGCGGAATTCCTGATGCAACCGATGTGCATTTGTGCCATCCGATTCTTCAAGGCTCTGGCCAACATGCGCCCACACTTATTGCCGTATTCATAAAATTTACTACGGCAAGTTTGGAGAAGTTGACCCCAGGACGCTTCAAGGAGGCGCTTAACCTCCGAGCGGGCAACTTGCAAGTCCCGTAATATAGGTAGGGACAGGGCACGCTTATGGGCCAGCTCCAGGGAAGAAACCTTGGCAAGTGCCTTTTGCAGGGAGATGGCCTTCGCTTTTTTAAGCCTGGAGCCGTGCTTTATAAGCACTCCCCGGAGCACACATTTAAAGCGTCTCCCATTGAATAAATGCGTTATAGTTTGCTTCAGATCAGCTAAACATACTGTATCCAGAAGCAAAGACTCATTTAAACGCCAGGACCCCGCAGTCTTCGATAGGAACGGTAGGGTAAGGGAGCAAAAGACAGGGGCGTGATACGACCATAGTATGTTGCCTATGGAGGCAGTCGCCAACCACGGCAATGCACTATGTTGGATGAGGATATGGTCAATACGGCTGTATGTCCCATGTGAATTAGAAAAAGAGGTATTATCTCGGTTCGCAGAATGCATCAAGCGCCAGGCATCATAAAGTTGTAGTTGGAGCAGGGCTTTTTTGACTTTTTTAATCGCTGGGTACGAAAAATTAGAGCGGCCTTTGGAATTGTCCAAGGACGGGTCTAATGTGAGATTAAGGTCTCCGCAGAAGAGCACGGTCCCCCTGACTAAGGGGAGGGATAGATCAATTAGGTTCATGAGGAAAGCAATTTGGTCTTGGTTCGGGGCATAAGTGTTAATTATGGTAAAGATATGGCCACTAATGGAGAGGGTAAGTATTAGGTATCGTGCCGCTGGGTCCGTCGTGCAGGATAGTATTTGACATGGCAGGGACTTGTGTATAGCTAGGGCCACACCCTTGGTTCTAGAATCAGGGTTATTGGCGAAGAACCATTGTGTACAGTGTCTGTCGCGGATCGTGGGTGCATGGCCTGTTTTAAAGTGCGTCTCCTGTAAGCAGAGTATATGTACCTTCCGGCGGTGGAAATGGTGGAGAACCTGCGATCTTTTCCGGGGCGTGTTCAATCCCCTCGCGTTGTAGGTTGCTACATGTAAATCCGCCATTCAGGAAAGATGTAGGTAGGCACCGCCGAAGACCTCCAGGGAATGTCCGGGACTGGGATATGAAATGAGACAGAGAAAATCAGGGTGGGGGAGACACAGACAAACAGGGGAGCACACAAAGACAACAACAGCAGTAAAGGCAAAACTGCAGCGTATACTCTAAGAACCTCAAACTGAGTACTACCAGGCCCGGAAATGTCCAGGCTGGGTTTCCCATCTATTGGGGGGAAGAGACAGCTAAGCATGTAAAGGCATAGACCTAAGGCTCCCTCCCAGACCCAGATGATGAAATGCAAACAAATTACAGGCATAACTCGGCTGAAAATCATAGAAACTGATTAAACAATAACGGGGGTAGCTACAGGGCTAGAGACGAGATGCTGTCCATGGCTCAGGGAAGGCGGGCTCGGGAGCCAGCGTGGGCTGGGGAGTGCGAGGGAGAAGCCGGGGCAGGTCGGGGGCCATCTCGCCTGGAGGATCGGGGCCCCACGGGCGTCGAGTTGGGAGATCGGGGCGAGAAAGGCCTTTTGGTGCTCCTGGAGGAGGTCAGTAGCGAGGGCCAATCAGGTATGGAGATGTTGGTGATGTTTAAATCTCGTCGAAATCCCGGGATGTCTTCTGGCGCGCGCAGGGTGAGGGACCGACCATTCAAGCGCACAATGAGGGCGAAGGGGAATCCCCAGCGGAAGGGGATATTACGGTCACGTAGGATGTCCAACACCGGGCGGAGAGTGGCCCTTTGGGCCAAGGTATGTCGGGAGAGGTCCTGTAGGATAAGCAGATGCACTCCTCTGTAGGTGACATTGCGTCGGCGCCGGGCTCTTTAGTAGAGTAAAAGTGGACGCGGCAGATGACATCCCTGGGTCTCTGGTTGTCTCGGCTAGGGGGCTGTAGTGCCCTATGCGCTCTGTCTATCTCGATGTGCGTATTAGGTGGCTGCTCCAGGAGGTCATTAAAGATGGTGGACAGCACCGCAAGTAGATCAGAGGAAGGCACAGATTCTGGGAGGCCGCGGATCCTGAGATTATTGCGCCTGTTGCGGTTTTCAATATCGTCTATGTGTTGTTGCAGGACAAACAGCTGATCAGAATGTGATTGCACATCGTGTTGAAGGGCTAGCAGAGTTGTGGAGGTAGTCTCCTGCACAGTTTCCAATACATCTACTTTAGATGAGACCGTTGTGAGTTCAGCATGAAATTGCGCAAATTCATGTTTACATTCATCTAGTAGTTGCTTGGCCAGAGTGGAAATGTCGGTTTTAGTAGGAAGGGACTGGTAAGAGCCCTGAGATCCGCCAGGGACACCGGCCTATTGTCATCCAGTACTGAGGGGCGGCTGGCAGTCAGTGGAAATGGCAAGTCAGGGACCCCAGAGGTAGCAGATTGGGAGCAAACCCTGAAAATAGGGGGGTGCCCTCCAGGGAAGAAGGTACGTCCGGCAGCCTCCTAGGTGACAATATTCGGCCGTGAGGTGAGACAGCAGTGGCCGGTGCGTGGATGAGGGCAACCGTGTGGGTTACAGCCGCCGTGGTATGTGAGCTCCCCCAAGAGGATCCTGTGGACCAGTGGGATGAGGAGGCTGGAGAGAGCCCCCCTTGAGCAGGTTGGGGTAAGGGCAGGGGGTCCCCCAGCTGGGTTTGAGCAGGCATTGGGGGTGCGAACCATGGGTTGTGCTCCGCGCCGCCGTCCCATGGTGCTGTCTGGGGGTTGAGGCCTGGTGTGGCAGTAGTAGGCAGAAGGCTGCAGTAGTCGGCCCGATGGGGGGGTCGGCCTGGGAGCGGCACGGCGGTAGTGCCACGGATAGGGGGGCACAGTGCGGGGTCTCCGATGAGGGAGGGGGTACCTGCCGGACACTCTGGTCAGTGTCCTCCCGCTGCCGCCGCTCCTCCGGCTCGCTCTGGGTCTGCTGCGCGCCGCTCGGCCTAGGATCAAGATGGCCGCCGAAGGTCCCATCGGGCCGCCTGTGCAGCTGCGAGGAGGCCGGGGTAGTCGTCTCTGGTTGCTGCAGGGAGGTGTCGGTGCCGGCGGAGGACCTCGGTAGGTGTCGGTGCTCAATTGCGGCCACAGATGATCTTGTGCGGGCTGCTGTAGGGTGGTCAGGTGCCTCGTCAGCATGGCGGCGGCCATTTTCTGTGTCCTGCAGCTCCGTGCCTGATGCGGGTGCTGGTGTCTCCGGGCGGGCGAAATATGCCCCGATGTCCCCCTGTGGGGGTGTAGAGCGGGTTAAGGAATGTCCCCTGTTCTTTTTAGCGGTCTTCCCCATGTTGAAGAGGGCCGATACCAGCAGATTGTAGTCTGGGTCTGGAGGAGCTCAGGCTGAAGCGTCCTCACACGGCCATAGTTGGTCACGCCCCCCTCGCTTCAGTTTTTAAAATGGCAATTTGCATATGTCACATACACACTAGCACGTGACGTGGATGCCACTGCAAGGGGTTAATCTATTTTCACTCACTCATCTTGCACTCACCTACCGCTTCAGGTGGCAAATTGAGCATAAATCCCACCCCAACACAGTCCAAGCACCTCAACACACACGCTGCCACCACCTTTCAAATTATAATTGAAAAAAATAAATTGAAGCACATTACAAAGTTCTATAACTCTGTAATGTGCTTCAATCACCTGTCTGCCTCCTTTCCCTGTCTTTTCCCCCTTCCACCCCCCACCAGGAAGTGTCCTAACTCACACAGACCTAATTACTGTCGTCACCGTCACCAAGCTCTTCTCTCAGCTCCTTCTCCTGTTACACTAGCCTTCCCCTCCCCGCCTTTTCAGGTGACTCAGCTTGCTCAGCTCCCATTGGCTGAACAACTGCAAGCCATCACTTGGACTGGGGAGGGGGGGGCTGCTGTAACAGGACCTAGACCAGCCCTCCTGCTGATGACTCATTCTCACAAGAAGGAGCTGCCTGGTGACGGTGACGGCAGTCATTAGGTCTGTGTGAGTTAGGACACTTCCTGGTGGGGGGTGAAGGGGGGAAAAGACAGGGAAGGGAGGCAGATAGGTGATTGAAGCACATTACAGAGTTATATAACTTTGTAATGTGCTTCAATTACTGGGAAAAAGTTTTTCATGGCACTTGTCCTTTAAGTGTGAAAGGACACTGTCAACCCACAACACCACTCACTGGCACTCACAGGGTTAAAACACTACATCCAAAGGCTATGGATTCTTAGAGCATACAAGGACCAAACTTATTAAAGTTTTAAGCTTTAATAGACAAAAGGTACAGTGCTTACAAAAAAAAAGTAAAATAAGATGACATACATACATACTATAACAGTATCTAAGACTTACAATAGTCGTTGCCTTCCCAGGGGGTAGGAGAAATCATGGATCGCAGCTCAGTCAGACTGACCCCTACACTGCCATCCCAGTTTTGCTGTTGCCGCCATATTTTATACAGTCAAAACTCAGCTCAGATTTCAGAGCTGCCCATCAGGTTATTAGGATAATGAGTTGTCCCTGATTGGCCGCCCATCAGGTGATTAGGATAATGAGTTGTCCCTAATTGGCTGATTAGGTGATAATGGGGACGGACCAGGGACACCTCATTGCATATGTCCTGTAATTGAACCATTGCCCTATGGTTGGGGGTGTTGTGTTTGAGTGGGTCTATCCATTCATTGAAGTAGATAAGAACTCCAGGTTTCCCCGAGACCCTTAATAAACCAGGCGTAGTGTTTCCTGACCAGAGATCCTCAATAAACTACCCAGAGTTTATGATGTTTCGACAAGCTAAGGTATAGTGAGTGGAATACACATAACGGTCTGTAGTGTGTGAATACGTAAAACACTTTCATACCACATATAATATAACTGTACACACAATAGGAACAGGGCTGTCCATATTCCTCACAGCATATACTCCAAAATGTTATAAAGAGTAATCAGCTTAACAGTAAATACTTGCAAAGTCAATATTTGCCTAGAAAATGAACTTTATCCCCCAAAACACATTTCAACATCATTGCAGCCCTGCCTTAAAAGGACCAGCTAACATTGTTTCAGTGATTGCTCCATTAACACAGGTGTGGGTGTTGATGAGGACAGGGCTGGAGATCAATCTATCATGATTAAGTAAGAATGACACCACTGGACACTTTAAAAGGAGGCTGGTGCTTGGCATCATTGTTTCTCTTTTGTTAACCATGGTTACCGCTAAAGAAACACGTGCAGTCATCATTGCACTGCACAAAAATGGCCTAAAAGGGAAGAGTATCGCAGCTAGAAAGATTGCACCTCAGTCAACAATCTATCGTATCATCAAGAACTTCAAGAAGAGAGGTTCCATTGTTGCCAAAAAGGCTCCAGGGCGCCCAAGAAAGACCAGCAAGCACCAGGACAGTCTCTTAAAAGTGTTTCGGCTGTGGAATCGGGCTACCAGCAGTGCAGAGCTTGTTCAGGAATGGCAGCAGGCAGGTGTAAGTGCATCTGCATGCACTGTGAGGCGGAGACTCTTTGAGCAAGGCCTGGTCTCAAGGAGGGCAGCAAAGAAGCCACTTCGCTCCAGAAAAAACATCAGGGACAGACGGATATTCTGCAAAAGGTCCAGGGAGTGGACTGCTGAGGACTGGGGTAAAGTCATTTTCTCTGATGAATCCCCTTTCCGATTGTTTGGGACATCTGGAAAACAGCTTATTCGGAGAAGACGAGGTGAGCGCTACCACCAGTCTTGTCTCATGCCAACTGTAAAGCATCCTAAAACCATTCATGTGTGGGGTTGCTTCTCAACCAAAGGAATCGGCTCTCTCACAGTCTTGCCTAAAAACACGGCCATGAATAAAGAATGGTACCAGAATGTCCTCCAAGAGCAACTTCTCCCAAACGTCCAAGAGCAACTTCTCCCAACCGTCCAAGAGCAGTTTGGCGATCAACAATGCCTTTTCCAGCATGATGGAGCACCTTGCCATAAAGCAAAAGGTGATAACTAAATGGCTCAGGGAGCAAAACATAGAGATTTTGGGTCCATGGCCTGGAAACTCACCAGATCTTAATCCCATTGAGAACTTGTGGTCAATCATCAAGAGATGGGTAGACAAACAAAAACCAACAAATTCTGACAAAATGCAAGCATTGATTGTGCAAGAATGGACGGCTATCAGTCAGGATTTGGTCCAGAAGTTGATTGAGAGCAGCCAGGGAGAACTGCAGAGGTCCTGAAGAAGAAGGGTCAACAATGCAAATATTGACTTGCTGCAGTAACTCATTCTAACTGTCAATATAAGCTTTTGTTACTCATAATATGATAAGCTTGTTTTTTTGTTTGTTTTTTTAAATTGTGATTTTTTTTCCCAACTTTTGACACTTTTACAAGAACATGCATTAACACATTGGTCCTTCTGTAACAGTCCCAGTACTGCAGCTGCTATAGTTTGTCTGTTTTACTGAGAAATTGCTCATCTCCCAACACCAAGATTTGATTTCTGAGTAAAACATTTTCCACACTCCGAGTATTAAAATGGCTTCTTGTCTGTGTGAATTCTTTTATGTTTAGCAAGATTTGATTTATGAGAAAAACTTTTTCCACATTCTGAACATGAAAATGGCTTCTCCCCTGTGTGAATTCTTTGATGGTCAACAAGACGTGTTTTCACTATAAAACATTTTCCACATTCTGAACATGAAAATGGCTTCACCCCTGTGTGAATTCTTTGATGGCAAAGAAGATTTGATTTCTTATTAAAACATTTCCCACATTCTGAGCATGTAAATGGTGTGGCCCCTGTGTGAATTCTTTGATGGTCAACAAGACTTGATTTCTCAGTAAAACATTTCCCACATTCTGAACATGAAAATGGCTTCTCGTCTGTGTGAATTCTTTGATGCTTAACAAGATTTGATGTCAGAGTAAAACATTTCCCACATTCTGAACATGAAAATGCCTTTTCGTCTATGTGAATTTTTTGATGTATAACAAGATTTGATTTTAAAGTAAAACATTTCCCACATTCTGAACATGAAAATGGCTTCACCCCTGTGTGAATTCTTTGATGCTTAACAAGATTTGATGTCAGAGTAAAATATTTCCCACATTCTGAACATGAAAATGCCGCCTTGTCTGTGTGACATCTTTGATGTTTAACAAGATTTAATTTATAAGTAAAACATCTCCCACATTCTGAACATGAAAATGGCTTCACCCCTGTGTGAATTCTCTTATGTTCAACAAGATGTGATTTCACGTTAAAACATTTTCCACATTCTGAACATGAAAATGTCTCCTCCCCTTTGTAAGTTCTTTGATGGTGAAGAAGACTGGATTTGACTACATTGCTGTGAGGGGCTGAGGGTGTATCTGGCATAGTGGACGGCTCCTCATATGTATCTTGTGTGATATGATCCTCTGAGGAGATCTGATGTCCCCCTGAGCTCCTGGTAGAATCATCTGCAAAGGAGAAAACAGCATTTCTCTTATTTCCCAGTAATAAACATATTGCAGACATGGAAAGTTACTCTTTTTTATGTAACATAATAAGAATGATCAGATCTGTTCCCATCCACAGGAAGTGTCAGGGAGAAGAATCTAGAAGCTGGAGGCCGGGGAGATGACGTCCTTAGTAGGAAAAGAAATGGAAACTCTTCTCAAATAAAAAATAGGACTACTGACCCCCTACATATCAATAACCTGAAATACAGAAAGTGCAACAGCAACCTACAGGTGCAAACACTTACTGTACATACTCCCCCCCCCCCCCCCCCCCGTATACACACGATAAAAACCTGCTCTATAGATATTACAAAATGAGGATCTTCGCCAAACTATTTGACCCTACAGAGTGCACCGTGTCACCACATTAAGGTGTCCTCAGAGACATGGTCCCTACTCCAGCATTCTCACACTAGCAATGGCCTCTCCTGGGCTGAATAAGCCTACAACTGGGCAGATGGGAGCCACATCTCTATTTATAACACTTGCAGGACATGGGTGGAGTACAAGCCAACAGGAAGCAGCCGCAGCCCCTGCAACCTGAGAGGTATCTTATCTAAAGGGCCTTTTACACGGCCTGATTATCGTAAAAAAAAAAAGAAATTTAATCAATAATCTTCTGGTGTAAATGCGGCAACGATCACAACTACCAACGAATATTCGCTTGTATGTCGCCGATCGTATCTTTCGGGCCGACCTCAAAATCATTGTTAATCCTTCTCCAGTCTTTCAGTGTAAACGCTCGTCGCTCACAGTATATAGATACGACCGCAATTACGGATATTCACAGAATATATACAACTGCATTTACTATGGTAATTATGATCGCATTATAAACGTTTCATAGCGATTTACCTTCTCGTTTATAACAAAAAATCATCACTTGTCGTTCACTAAATGAGCGATTTATCTGTATGTGTAAAAGGACCCTAATACTGCTCGGAGGGCTCAGTGTGTGTGTATGAGGGTATATATACACATATACATACAGGGGACAAATGTAGCGCCCAGGAGTAAGGTACCTGTGATCATGGACACCTGCGGACATTCACTATAATGGAAGGCCATGAGTATCTCACTTTATTGTACTTTCAGGGGATAACTTGCACTGTGTTGTTTTGTTGTGCACACTTGTACTCGGTATATAAGGTCTTTTTGTTATGTTCACTGTAATTGCACTGTACCTGCACCATACTCTGAAGGGGTTAATATAAAGCCAAGCTATGACACAGGAAGCTTAGAAGCCGGTAGTTTTCCACTGTTGCTGTGAGATGGTGTGCAGAGCTGAGGTTTTGGAGGGGAAAAAACAGACACTGATCTTTTCAATGTTGTTTATGTCTAGAAAGAAGCTGCTGTGTCATTCCCATAGACCTGTATGGAAACTCAATCAAAGTCTGTGGCATACTAAAGTTGTGATTGTGTGATATAAAGCTGTGATTGTTGCCCCCCTGACAGATTTGTATAACCAATCCCTGCTAACAGGAGATGTCCCCGATGATTGGAGAACATCCAATGTTATACCAATCCACAAGAAGGGGAGTAGAGAAGAGCCCAGTAACTACAGGCCAGTGAGCCTGACATCTGTAGTAGTGAAAATGACGAAAAAGAAGATAATGGATCGCCTAAGAATCAACAACTTTGATGGATCCAAAAAAGCATGGCTTTACTGGGGGTCGATAATGTCAGACTAATCTCATTGATTTCTTTGATTATGCCACAATAGTGCTGGATGAAGGTGGTGCTGTGGATATCGCCTATCTGGACTTCAGCAAAGCTTTTGATACAGTTCCCCATCAACCCCATAAAGGGTTGATATTCCTGGAGGTGTCAGTAATATGGAAAACAATTTAGCTTGGCTAGATAAGTGGTCCAAACTGTGCAAATTGAAAAGTTTAACGTTTCCAAATGTAAAATAATGCACTTGGGGAGGAGGAATCCTCTATCAGAGTATCACATCGGCAGTTCTGTGTTGGAAAAGACTTCAGAAGAGAAGGATTTAGGGGTAATGATATCGGACAGCCTTAAAATGAGTCACCAGTGCAACCAGGCGGTGGGGAAAGCAAATCGTATGCTGGGGTGTATAGCTAGAGGTATAACCAGTAGGAAGAGGGAGATTGTGATCCCGCTGTATAGAGCTCTGGTGAGGCCACATCTGGAATACTGTGTCCAGTTCTGGAGACCTCATCTAAAAAAGGACATTGATAAAATAGAACGGGTCCAAAGACGCGCTACATAAATGGTGGAGGGTGTGAGGCATAAACCATATCAGGAAAGACTTAGGCCCCATTCACACATCCGTGTCAGTTTTTACTGTCAGGAAATCCTGATCAGGAGGCCTTAAATGTCATCAGGAAAGTATCAGGATTTCCTGACAGTAATCCGTTTTTACCTTCAGGAAACCATCAGGAAAAACCTTCAGGATTTACTGATGAGAAGAAAAATAGGACATGTATTTCTGCAAACTGGATGGTCACAGCTTGCAGAATTACATCTCCCATCATGCTTGGCTGACAGGTCATGATGGAAGTTGTACTTCTGCAGTCTGTGGTCACCCAGGTTGTAGAAGTACAACTCCCATCATGACTTGTCAGCAGGGGCATGGTGGGAGTTGTACTTCTGCAACCTGGATGGCCACAGGCTGCAGAAGTAGAACTCCCATCATGGCCTGTCAGCGTCGAGTGGCCGCGGGGGGGTGCGGGGGTGCGGCGATTGGCCGCGGGGGGGGGGGGGTGCGGGGGTGCGGCGAGTGGCCGCGGGAGGGGGGGGGTGCGGGGGTGCCGCGAGTGGCCGCGGGGGGTACCTGCAGACAGGGATGCGGACGAAGAGGCAGCAGGACGACGGGGCAGAGGCGGAAGGTGAGTGGAACTCCGGACGCTTTCCTGATGTGCATCAGGAAAGCGTCTGGGGCCCGGGCGCTCCCATAGACTCCTATGGGCCGGATTTCCGGACGAAAATAGGACCGGTTCTAAAAAATCCGGTCCTATTTTCCGGAACGGACACCCTTCCGGAAAATTACGGAAGGGTGTCCGTGTCCAATGTAAGTCTATGCGTCCGTAAATCCGTCCGGATTTCCTGATAGGAAATCCGGGTGGTTTTTCCGGACGTGTGAAGGGGGCCTTAAGGATTTGAATCTGTATAGTCTGGAGGAAAGAAGGGAAAGGGGGGACATGACGGAAACCTTTAAGTATGTTACAGGACTAAATAAGGTTCAAGAGGGAAGTGTTTTAGTAAAAAAATTAGCTCAAGAACAAGAGGACACAGTGAGAGGTTAATTGGGGGAAAGATCAGAAGCAACGTGAAAAAATATTATTTTACTGAAAGAGTAGTAGATACTTGGAACAAACTTCCAGCAGAGGTGGTTGGTAAATCCACAATAACAGAATTTAAACATGCCTGGGATAAACATACATCTATCCTAAGATAATAAGAAAGGAAATACTAAAAGGGCCGACTAGATGGACCTAGTGGTCTTTTTCTGCCGACAATCTTCTATGTTTCTATGTAAAGTTGAAACATTGTATCTGTTAAGGCCGTGCTTCTCCACTCCACCCCGCCCACTAGAAAGTTCTAATTTTCTCCTAAACAGTATAAAAGGAAGAGTCAGTCAGTCACCTGGTATTCTGCAGAGACCAGAGGAGTGAAGAGACTCTGCTAGACCGCACAGAAGACGAAGAAGAAACCGCTGTTTCCTGTGAACCCTGACAGTCTGGACTTATTACCCATTGGGGTGCACCACATCTTACCATCCCTCCCAGAGAGCAGTAACACGTGGTGACACCTCAATAGTGTCTGAGGGCCGAGCACTGTCACCACTTCAACCCCGGGCGCTACAGACATATCTGGATACTTAGGGGCACATAAGGGGGGATGCAACATGGATTTCAAAATTTTAAATCCAGCTGTGGCATCTACCCTCCATGTCCGTTCACTGCAGATCATATCAGGAAGCCCATTCAGCTCAATAGTCGTAGTATAATAATTTTACTTAATATTTAAAAAAAAAAAAGAATGTGTGAAAATTCATTGGGAGCGTTATTTAAAAAAAAGGTGATTCCCGCTACAGATCCTGTCTGTGCTAGTCGCTCCTCACAAGTGCTTCTGCTGCCATCTACTGGTGTCTGTGCTAAGTCCTTCTGGGTCGAAGAGAGTCCATGTGCTGCCGCTGTCTACTGCTTTTCTGGGAGAAAGCGCCATTTTACAACGCTGATCCACCGGCGTCCAATAATGTCCATAGAGAAGAGGTGAGTATACACAGCTGATCCACCAACGGCCATTGCTGTCCTAGAAGAAAACTTCATTTAATGCGGCTGGCCCACCGATGTCCACTGCTGTCCTTGGGAGATACTGTCACTTTACGCTTCTCAATTACCAATATCCACTGCTTTCCTGGGAGAAAATTGATGTTACGCCGCTGATCCGCAGATGTCCACTGCTGTCTATGGCAGAAATTGAAAATTTTACTTTTTTTAAATTGTGATTTTTCCAACTTTTGACACTTGAATGAACATGCATTACCACATTGGTCCTTCTGTAATAAACCCAGTACTGCAGCTGCTATAGTTTGGCTGTTTGGCTTGAGTAAAACATTTCCCACACTATGAATATTAAAATGGCTTCTCTTCTGTGTGAATTCTTCGATGTTAAACAAGATTTGATTTTTCAGTAAAACATTTGCCACGATCTGAACGTAAAAATGGCTTGTCATCTGTGTGACTTTGATGTTTAAATATATTATCCGATTTTTTTAAAAATACATGATTTCTTAGAAAAACAGCCCCTCTTTCTGAACAAGGAACTGGCTACTTTCTTTTGTGAAATTTGATTTACAAGTAAAACATTTCTTACATTTTGAACATGAAAATGGCTTCTCTTCCGTGTGAATTATTTGATGTTTAACAAGATTTGATTTTTCAGTAAAACATTTCCCACAATCTAAACATGAAAATGGCTTCTCTTTTGTGTGAATTCTTTGGTGTTTAACAAGATTTGATTTGAGAGTAAAACATTTTCCACATTCTGAACATGAAAATGGCTGATCTCCTGTATGAGTTCTTTGATGCTCAACAAGATTTGATTTTACAGTAAAACATTTTCCACATTCTGAATATGAAAAAGGCTTCTCCATTGTGTGAAATCTTTGATGGTGAAGATTTTATAGTAAAACAGTTCCCACATTCCGAACATGAAAATGGCTTCTCCCCTGTGTGAGTTTTTTGATGATGAACAAGAGATGATTTGAGTAAAAATTCTTCCACAGTCTGAACATGAAAATGCCCTCTCCCCTATAAGATATTTTTTGTGAGTAAAACATTTTTCACGTTGTAAATATGAAAACTGAGGCTTTCCTATATTTTCTCTTTGATGCTCATTGTCTTTTCTGTAAATGTCAGCTTGCTGTGATGAGCTCCACGACGCCACCATAGAACAATGCCAACATTTACCTTAGTGAGGGACCACAGCTTGAAGAACATTTGGACATCCAGGGTATGGAACTTTTCTTCCAGATCATTTTTTGGATTTTCACAAAAAGATGGAAGAACGATGTCTTGTGATCGGTGGTAATCTGAAACCACCTTAGGTAGGAAGTTAGGATCTGTATTCAGGATTATCCTATCTTGGATAACACAGTAAGAATAGGCTATGGTTAGAGCCTGGAGCTCACGTATCCGCCTTACTGAGGAGATGGCAACTAAGAAAGCAGTCTTAAAGGAGCGTAGTCTCAAAGGAGATCTAGAAATACGTTCCAAGACTACATTTAAATGCGGATAAATATTTTATAGGGTAGGATTAATTTTTGATGCCTTTTTTATAAGTCTCTTGATCCAACGATGGTCGGCTAGGTTGGTATCATGCATAGCGGATAAAGCAGAAGTTTGAATTTTAAGGATAGCAGGTTTAAGACCTTTAACTAAACCTGCCTGCAAGAAGTCCAGAATTTGAGGCATGTTGGGTGGTGATGGCATCTGAGGTGGAGAATCACACCAGGCACAAAAAAAAACCTTTCCACAACTTCAAATATATCTTTGCTGTGACTGGTTTCCTGCTTTTTATCAGCGTGGAAATCACCACATCTGAAAGTCCGCTATTCTTAAGGATGGACTTTTGAGGACCCAGGCAGAAAGAAGAAGAGGAGCTGGGTTTGGATGGTATACCGGACCCTGATGAAGGTCCTGTAGAAGAGGGAGATGTAGCGGATGGTCTATCGCTAACTTTTGAAGAAGACCAAACCAACTCCTCTTGGGCCAATAGGGGACAATTAGTATTACAGTGCTCCTTTCTGTTAGGATCTCCTGTAGGACCTTTGGCTTGGTGAAAGGACCAAGGTTGGTCTAGAGCTACGGATTTAGTGAAAAAAAGATGTCCACTTTCCGGTTGTTCCTGGTAGTGAACGGGTCTATCTCAGGGACTCCAAGTGAGAGGTGGCCTGATTAAAAATGGCGTTCTTCAGAGACCACTTGCCTGTATCTATGATGTTCCTGCTGAGGAAGTCCGCTTGAATATTCGTTGTTCCCCTGAGGTGGATAACAGACAGAGATCTGATGTTTTCTTCTGCCCAGATGAAAATCTTATTCGATAGGGACTGCAATGCGGTCACCTTTGAGCTGCCCTGTTGCCTTAGATGGGATACAGCTGACATGTTGTCCGATAACACGTGAACGTGTGCATTCTTTAATGTATGCTTGGCTTGAAGAAATAACATCTGCATGGTCTTAAGCTCTTGGTAGTTGGAAGACATGTTTGTCATGTGGGGATGCCATGTTCCCTGAAATATTTGAGATCCCATCTGGGCTCTCCACCCTAATTTGCTGGCATCTGTGTACACTAGTATTTTGTGGTGTAGATTGCAGGAAACTACTTTGATTAAGTTGTTGGTCTGAAGCCACTACTTTCGAGATATTCTCACCAAGGGTGTTAGAGTGTGTTTACGCCCCAAGTCGTTTTTGGAGGCATCTGGAATGCTCTTGGCTCCAGGACACCGCTGGTATGCAGGAAGTATGCAGGAAGATCCAAGGATCGATATCGCCTCCCGTATCTTGCGCTTTTTTTTCCTGATTCTAAGAACTAGTTTCCCTTTTTTGTCTGCTGAGCGAAAACACATCTGTAATTTTGAGTCCACCAATATTCCCAGGAATACTTTTTGTTGAGACAGGGTTAAATCAGATTTTTTTTTTAGATTGATTATTGAGTCTACTGATCCCAGTAGTGACTGAACCGTCTGGAGATCCTCCTGTAGTTTCTGGGTATATTCTGCAAACAGAAGAAGCTGCAACACGTGGTGACACCTCGACAATGTCTGAGGGCCCAGCATTGGCAACACTTCATAAAGGGACATAAGGGGGGGGGGTGCATTCACCATGGATTTTAAAATTTGAATATAGCTGTGACAAAATGATCCATCTACCCTCCATGTCTGTTCAGTGCAGATGGTATCAGGTAGTGATTAAAGAGAAGGAGGAGAGGGGGCAACCTTGTGTTGTTCCTGTAAACATGTCAAAGGGCAAAGTATTATGGTGCGTTTACACAGAGATTTATCTGCCAGGTTTTGGAAGCAAAAGCCAAGAATAGATTTGAAAAGAGGAGATATCTCAGTCTTTCCTTTATGGCCTGTTCTCTATTTATAGTCTGTTCATGGCTTTGGCTTCAAAAATCTGTCTCTCTTTGTGTGTAAACACACTGTGAAGTCTGTTAATCTGGAGTTGCCGTCAGTTTCTGTATAAGTTATAATATATTGGGAGAATATAAGGCCAAACCGTCTACGCTGAATAGTGGTGGGAATAAAGGGCCATGAGGTCTTGTCGGAGGCCTTTCCTGCATCTAAACTAAGTATAATGGTCAAAGGTCATGAGGGGTTAGTGAATTCGATCACTTATGAATTCTTAACCCTAGTAACAAGCACTCGTCATTACCGAGCCATGTCTGTGAGCGCCGGGACTATCTGTGTTTTGTCTCTTTTTTTTTTTAACAGAGAAAAGACCAAATATCGTCACGAAGGGAAAAAGGAGCTCGACCAAATGTATAACGCTGATTTAAAGATGGAATAAAAAATAAATAAATAAAGTGAGTATATTACATAGCTGCTAGTGATCACAACCCCTGTTTTTTTTTTTTTTTTAATTTCCACAACAGGTACCGCCGGGACTGTGATGTATATTAAAATTTAGGCAGAATGATAATATAGCTGGAAAACTGACAGGACACAGAACTTATAATATTCCACACAGAATAGTTACAGCCGGTGACTGAGGAGAATGTGTGACTGTTCTCTGCATTTAGTGGTCACTACTCACCTGGGCGGTTACCTGTAGTGATGTCCTCCTTATACTGCTCATCACTGCTGTCATCTGTCTCTTCTTCTTTTACCCTTATGTCTATGGCATTCATAGAGTTTAGATGTTTCCCCATAGGAATGTCTCCCTTATACTGCTCATCACTGCTGTCATCTGTGTCTTCTTCTTCTTCTTTTACTACTATGTCCATAGCCATTTTATGATTCAGATGCTCCCCGATAGTAATTTCCTCCTTGTACTGCTCATTACCGCTCACATCTGTCTCTGGAGCATTAATATTGTTCACATCTTCCCCCTGATTCATAAGATGTGAGAGAAATATTGTAGAAGTCATCAGACAGTCGGAGAAGTCAGGTGGGATGTACAGATCAAAGGGAACATCTCCATCTACCTGATCCTGTGGAAGAAGAGGACGGGGACATCTCTCTGGTGCTGTTCTCTTACTGGATCTGACTGGAGGGAACACATACAGAGACTGAATTCATTCTTTCCATCCAGATAATACAGAGAGGAGGTGTGTATATAGTCCTGTCTATTACCTGCTGATGGGAGGGGCTGCTGATCCTCCAGCATCACATCCTTGTACTGATCCTTGTGTCCTTCTACATACTCCCACTCCTCCATGGAGAAATAGACCGCCACGTCCTGACACCTTATAGGAACCTGACACACACAATGATCACACAGTCATCCCCCCCACCCCTCCAGTGGTGTTACTGTATAATGTCCCAGCATTCCCAGCAGCCACAGTCTCACCTCTCCACTCAGCAGCTCCACCATCTTGTTGGTGACTTCTAGGATCTTCTCTTCCTCCATTTCCTCATGTATCAGGGGCCCCGGGATTGGGCTCAGGGTTCTTCCCCATCCTTCACACCCAGGGGCCCCACAGCGCCCACTAGAGGACTTCTTCACTACTGTGTAATCCTGTGTATGGAGAGACACATTACTATCACTCCATCCATTCCCAGAATCCCTCACCTCTCCAGTCCTATCCATCTGTTATTCCATAGATAAGAATGATGTCATGATGACATCACTCCCAGAATCCCTCACCTCTCCAGTCCTATCCATCTGTTATTCCATAGATAAGAATGATGTCATGATGACATCACTCCCAGAATCCCTCACATCTCCAGTCCTATCCATCTGTTATTGCATAGATAAGAATGTCATGATGACATCACTCCCAGAATCCCTCACCTCTCCAGTCCTATCCATCTGTTATTCCATAGATAAGAATGAGGTCATGATGACATCACTCCCAGAATCCCTCACCTCTCCAGTCCTATCCATCTGTTATTCCATAGATAAGAATAATGTCATGATGACATCACTCCCAGAATCCCTCACCTCTCCAGTCCTATCCATCTGTTATTCCATAGATAAGAATGATGTCATGATGACATCACTCCCAGAATCCCTCACCTCTCCAGTCCTATCCATCTGTTATTCCATAGATAAGAATGATGTCATGATGACATCACTCCCAGAATCCCTCACCTCCCCAGTCCTATCCATCTGTTATTCCATAGATAAGAATGATGTCATGATGACATCACTCCCAGAATCCCTCACCTCCCCAGTAAGCAGGAAGAGTATGTGTAGGGTGAGGGTTATTATCCTCTCGGCCATCTCGTCTCTGTCTCTCTCCATGGTTGATGGGTCGGTCTCTTATATAGAAGATATCAGCAGAGGATCCTGGAGAGATGAATAGAAAGTAGAGGATACAATGTATAATAAAGAATGGGAATAAAAAGTACAACAAACCCGGCACAGCGATAGAAAGAAACACGTTATGAATGTGTAAAGATGTTTGAGCTCTTGTGATGCGTCATAGAAAGAAAACTTTATCCTCACAACTCAGCACCGCAGAGACGGGGCGGGGGGGGGGGGGGGGGGGGTTGGGGGGGCCCTGGTGCAAGAGGTCAACCTGGCCGCCAACCCAACCTTCCTAAGGTCACTGTGTTCCTACTATTAAGGGACACCTGTCACCCCCCGTGCCGGGGTGACAGGCTCCCGACCCCCTGTTAGATCCCCCTATACTTACGTGATCCCGCCGATTTCAGCGCCCGAAGCGCGCTGACAGCAGAGTCAGATGCCCATAGAGAATGAATGGGGAGTCCGATGCTCCGTCATTCTCTATGGGCATCGGACTTATCTCTCAGCGCGCGCGCCGGGCTTCAGGCACTGAAATCTCCGGGACCCGGCCGGCTCAGGAAGCGGGACCCGGCGGGATCACGTAAGTATAGGGGGATCTAACAGGGGATCGGGAGCCTGTCACCACGGCACGGGGGGTGACAGGTCCTCTTTAAAAGGGTTATCCAGTGTTAGAAAAACATGGCCACTTTCTTTCTTCTAGAGACAGCACGACTCTTGTCTCCAGTTCCACTGTGGTTTGCTATTAAAGTGACTGTACCACCAGGTCCAGGCAGAAGCACTGGAGGCGGTGGACCCACCCTTAGTGGAAAGAAACCCACGCCCCTCTAGGATAGGGTTTCATTGATACTAATGGAGTCACGTCATGGAGTGGCTGGGGTTTTTTCCCAATAAGGGTGGGTCGGCCGCCTCCAGTGCTTCTGCCTGGGCCTGGTGATACAGTCACTTTTAGCCAAGTTTAAAAACCGCACCCAGCCTGGAGACCAGAGTGATGCTGTCTCTGGAAGAAAGTGGCCATGGTTTGTTTGTTTTTTTTAAAATACATTTTATTAAGGCCCAAGAGCACCCTTATACATGACCATCAAAGTGTTTGATATTTGAGGAGCTTATAAAGTGTACTCGTGTAGCGGTCAGGCCCAGGTGCCTCAGAGTTTTTAAGAGACGCAATGGTTTCCTTAACGGTGGTCGAGAAGATGGGGGCATTAGGAAAGTTGAGTTGTTCTGGCGTTATACAGGGAGGTGTAACTTTATTGAGCAGTGTATCGGGGTTTGGGGAGGGAGAAGTAGTGCTGGTATAAAGGTCAGTATAGTACCTGTTCAGCCAGTCAATTATTTGCTTCGGGTAAAAAAATGTTTTATAATGGGTTGAAAGGGTTTGAGCCCCCTGCAGATTGGCCAAGAGGTTTCCTGTTTTATTACTAAATCAGCGATTGCGACGTTTAAGTGTAAGTGACAGGAAGAGTTCCCTGTCACCTAACGCAGTGTGACTGTGGGGGTCCTGATCGTTGTAACGGACCGCCGGAGGTCTCTCACCTTCCTCTGTGCGGTCCGATCGGCGATCTGTGTAATGTAATAAATGAATGTAACAATCCCTCAAAGGGACTTAAAATGTGTAAATAAAAAAAGTAAAAACCATTATTACACTACCCCAAAGCCCCTCCCCCAATAAAAGTTTAAATCACCCCCTTTCCCATTATATAAATAAAACATATAAAAATAAACATATAATATACTGTAGCGTGCGTAATTGTCCGATCTATTAAAATATAACAATCGTCATCACTAACGGCGAACGGCATAAACCAATTACCAATTATTTTTTTTTGTTACATTTTATTATATATATATATATATATATATATATATATATGTATATACTAGAAAATGTACCCGGCGCTGCCCGGGTATAAAGTGTCAGTGTGTTAATTAGATTTGTTCTAAGGTGCCCAGGAGGCAAAGCTAAAGGTATTGTTTCATCTGAGTTAATCAGTGGAATTAGTGTATACCTGTAGTGCATAGTTGGAGGGGTTCTGTATACCCACAATGTATAGTTTTTAGGGGTCTCGCATATCTGTAGTGCATAGTTGGGGGGCTGTATACCTATAGTGTATAGTTGGGGGGGGTTGTGTATACCTGTAGTGTGTAGTTGGGGGGGGGGGCTGTATACCTGTAGTGTATAGTTGAGGGAGGTCCTGTATACCTGCAGTGTACAGTTGGTGAAGGTCCTGTATACCTGTACTGTATAGTTTGGGGGTCCTGTATACCTGTAGTATATAGTTGGTGCTGTATACCTGTAATGTATAGTTGGTGGAGGTCTTGTATACCTGTAGTTTATAGTTTAAGGGTCCTGGATACCTGTAGTGTATAATTGGTGGAGGTCTTGTATTCCTGTAGTATATAGTTCGGGGGTCCTGTATACCTGTAGTGCATAGTTTGAGGGTCCTGTATAACTGTAGTATAGAGTTGGTGGAGGTCTTGTATACCTGAAGTGTAAAGTTTGGGGTCCTATATACCTGTAGTAAATAGTTGTGGAGTTCCTGTATACCTGTGGTATATAGCTTTGGGGTCCTGTATACCTGTAGTAAAAAGTTGGTGAAGGTGCTGTATACCTGTAGTATAGAGTTGGTGTAGGTCCTGTATACCTGTAGTGTATAGTTTTGGGGTCCTGTATACCTGTAGTGTATAGTTTGGGATCATGTATACCTGTAGTATATAGTTGGTGGAGGTCCTGTATACCTGAAGTATATAGTTGGTGGAGGTCCTGTATACCTTTAGTGTATAGTTTTGGGTCCTTTATACCTGTAGTGTAAAGTTCGGGGTCCTGTATACCTGTAGTATATAGTTGGTGGAGGTCCCATGCACTTTTAGTGTATAGTTTTGGGGTCCTGTATACCTGTAGTGTCCTGTATACTTGCAGGGTCGTATTTACCATTAGGCACCCTGGTGCGTAGGGTAGCACCTTGCAGAGGGGCAGTACCCTCCCGTTCAGACTTGCCAAAAAATCTTTGGTCAGGTCTTGTATAGCGGTGTTATCCAGTCACAGTATGGCGGTATTGGTCAGGTCTGGTATGGCAGTGTTATTCAGTCACAGTGTGTCGGTATTGGTCATGTCTGGTATGGCGGTGTTATCCAGTCACAGTATGGCGGTATTGGTCAGGTCTGGCAGTGTTATTCAGTCACAGTGTGTCGGTATTGGTATGTCTGGTATGGCAGTGTTATCCAGTCACAGTATGGCGGTATTGGTCAGGTCTGGTGTGGCGGTGTTCTCCAGTCACAGTGTGGTGGTATTGGTCAGGTCTGGTATAGTGGTGTTATCCAGTCACAGCATGGCGGTATTGGTCAGGTGTGGTATGGCAGTGTTATCCAGTCACAGTATGGCGGTATTGGTCAGGTCTGGTATGACAGTGTTATCCAGCACAGTATTGCGGTATTGGTCAGGTCTGGTGTGGCAGTGTTATCAGTCACAGTATGGCGGTATTGGTCAGGTCTGGTGTGGCAGTGTTATCCAGTCATAGTATGGTGGTATTGGTCAAGTGTGTTATGACAGTGTTATCCCGTCACAGTAAGGTGGTATTGGTCAGGTCTGGTATAGTGGTGTTATCCAGTCACAGTATGGCGGTATTGGGCAGGTCTGATATGATGGTGTTATCCAGTCACAGTATGGCGGTATTGGTCAGGTCTGGTGTGGCGGTGTTACCCAGTCACAGTTTGGTGGTATTGGTCAGGTCTGGTATGGCGGTGTTATCCAGTCACAGTATGGCGGTATTGGTCAGGTCTGGTGTGGCAGTGTCATTCAGTCACAGTATGGTGGTATTGGTCAGGTCTGGTATGACAGTGTTACCCAGTCACAGTATGGCGGTATTGATCAGGTCTGGTGTGGCAGTGTTACCTAGTCACAGTTTGCTATACCTGTAGTGCCCTGTATATACATGTACTGTATAGATGGAGTAGGGGGTCCTGTATACATGTACTGTATAGATGGAGTAGGGGGCCCTGTATATACATGTACTGTATAGATGGAGTAGGGGGTCCTGTATATACATGTACTGTATAGATGGAGTAGGGGCCCCTGTATATACATGTACTGTATAGATGGAGTAGGGGCCCCTGTATATACATGTACTGTATAGATGGAGTAGGGGGTCCTGTATATACATGTACTGTATGGATGGAGTGGGGGGCCCTGTATATTTGGTCGTGCACTCCACCTGTCTCACCCAGGTGATGCAATTATTTTTGCAGGTATTAGACGGATCTTGCATGCCCAGAGCATAGGCGTATTACACGCCATGGAGAGGCCATAGTGTACATACAGTGTAGGGTCTGCCTCGATATGAGTCCACCTTATCGTGGTGAGGCAGTTTACGCTGTTTGCAAATAGTAACCAAGAGACTCATTATTTTTGTGGGAATTTTTTGGGCAGTTGGGGGGGCTGCTTTTAATTATTTTCATGTCTATGGTGGGTCTGTATCTTGCTGTTGCGGTGAGCTGTTGCATTTTTCTGTGTTTTTGTGTGTTTGCAATTTCAGCCATGGCAACGTGCTCCTGCCTAGTGTGAACAGTGTTCTAGGAGAGCTGACCAATTTTTTCCTTTTTTTCTGTGGCCCTGTATATACATGTACTGTATAGATGGAGTAGGGGGTCCTGTATATACATGTACTGTATAGATGGAGTAGGGGGCCCTGTATATACATGTACTGTATAGATGGAGTAGGGGGTCCTGTATATACATGTACTCAGGGCCGCTTTAACCAGAGGGCACATGGTGCACGTGCACCGGGCCCACTGGTTAAAGGGGCCCCCCCGAGCAGGCCGGCCGTTGCTATGTGCGACCAATGCGGTCGCACAGGGCTCCGGCCACCAGCCTGTCAGGGGGGAGCGCCATGGATGGGTAATCTACTTACCCCTCCATGGCGCCCCCTGCAGGGCCCCCCCGTCCGCCGCTGCCCCCGTCCGCTGCTGCTGCGGCGCTTCAGCGCTGCAGCAGCAGCGACACTGACAGAGAGAGAGCCATTGGCTCCCTCCCTGTCAGTCACTCTTGTGGCCGCACTTCCTGCGGTCACAAGAGGCCGCACTCTCCCTCTAGCGGCCGACGTCACTGGAGCGTCGGCGCGAGGGTAAGGGGAGTGCAGCCTCTTGTGACCGCAGGAAGTGCGGCTACAGGAGGGAAGAGAAGAGGAACGCGTGGACCTAGGTGAGTAACAGTGTTTGTTTTTTTCAATGTTATATGGGAGGGGGAGCTATATACTACGGGGGGGGGGGGGGTTTAGGGGGGGCACAGGGGGCTATATACTATGGGGGGGCACAGGGGGCTATATACTATGGGGGAGGACGGGGCTATATACTATAGGGGAGGACAGGGGGCTATATACTATGGGGGAGCACAGGGGGCTATATACTACTGGGGAGCACAGGGGAGCTATATACTATGGGGGAGCACAGGGGGGCTATATACTATGGGGGAGCACAGGGGGCTATATACTATGGGGGAGCACAGGAGGCTATATACTATGGGGGAGCACAGGGGAGCTATATACTATGGGGAGCACAGGGAAGCTATATACTATGGGGGAGCACAAGGGGCTATATACTACTGGGGAGCACAGGGGTCTATATACTATGGGGGAGCACAGGGGAATATATACTATGGGGGAGCACAGGGGAGCTATATACTACTGGGGAGCACAGGGGAGCTATATACTACTGGGGAGCACAGGGGAGCTATATACTACTGGGGAGCACAGGGGGCTATATACTACTGGGGAGCACAGGGGGCTATTTACTATGGGGGAGCACAGGGGGCTATATACTATGGGGGAGCACAGGGGAGCTATATACTGTGGGGGAGCACAGGGAGCTATATACTACTGGGGAGCACAGGGGGCTATATACTACTGGGGAGCACAGGGAGCTTTATACAATGGGGGAGCTTAGGGGGCTATATACTATGGGGGAGCACAGGGGAGCTATATACTATGGGGGAGCACAGGGGGCTATATACTATGGGGGAGCACAGGGGAGCTATATACTATGGGGGAGCACAGGGGACCTATATACTATGGGAGAGCACAGGGGACTATATACTACTGGGGAGCACAGGGGTCTATATACTATGGGGAGCACAGGGAATCTATATACTATGGGGGAGCACAGGGGGCTATATACTATGGGGGAGCACAGGGGGGCTATATACTATGGGGGAGCACAGGGGGCTATATACTATGGGGGAGCACAGGGGAGCCATATACTATGGGGGAGCACAGGGGAGCTATATACTACTGGGGAGCACAGGGGAGCTATATACTACTGGGGAGCACAGGGGAGCTATATACTACTGGGGAGCACAGGGGGCTATATACTACTGGGGAGCACAGGGGGCTATATACTACTGGGGAGCACAGAGGGGCTATATACTATGGGGGAGCACAGGGGAATATATACTATGGGGGAGCACTGGGGAGCTATATACTATGGGGGAGCACAGGGGAGCTATATACTACTGGGGAGCACAGGGGAGCTATATACTACTGGGGAGCACAGGGGGCTATATACTACTGGGGAGCACAGGGGGCTATATACTACTGGGGAGCACAGGGGGCTATATACTACTGGGGAGCACAGGGGGCTATATACTACTGGGGAGCACAGAGGGGCTATATACTATGGGGGAGCACAGGGGAATATATACTATGGGGGAGCACTGGGGAGCTATATACTATTGGGGAGCACAGGGGACTATATACTATTGGGGAGCACAGGGGAGGTATATACTATTGGTGAGCACAGGGAGCTATATCATATTGAGGAGCACAGGGGTCTATATACTATGGGGGAGAGCACAGGGGGGCTATATATTATGGAGAGCACAGGGGGGCTATATACTATTGGGGAGAGCACAGGGGGCTATATACTATTGGGGGGAGCACAGGGGGGCTATATACTATTGGGGGAGAGCACAGGGGGGCTATATACTATTGTGGGAGAGCATAGGGGTCTATATACTATTGGAGAGCACAGGGGGACTATATACTATTGGGGGAGAGCACAGGGGGGCTATATACTATTGTGGGAGAGCACAGGGGGGCTATATACTATTGTGGGAGAGCACAGGGGGGCTATATACTACTGGGGAGAGTGCACAGGGGGGCTATATACTAATAGGGGAGCGCACAGGAGGGCTGTATATAACTGGAGGAGCACATGAGGGTCTATATACTACAGGGACACCTTAAAACTATGGAGGCACAGAGGGGTGTAACTATGTAGGAGTACAGAGGGGTGTAACTACTGTATAGGGGTACAAGGGACCTAACTACTGGATGTGTTGGAGCCTAAAATATTTGTCTGGCAGATTCTGGAGAGAAGATTCACAGCCAGGAGAAGACTTCAAGGTGGCCCAGGCTGGATGGAGAGAAAAAGAAAAGGTGACAGACTCTGATTGGAGAAAACACCCCCGGTGAGTCACTGGATGTAACTGCACTCTGTTATAGGATTGTAGTGTTAGGGGTCATGATGTGGCGGTATTATGTAATGGTATCATTGGTAATATCTTTCTGTTTTGTTTAGTGCAGTTTTTATGTAATATGTAAACACTGTATGGTGGAAATAGTGTTATAAGGTAACTACTGTATGTATTGGGGCTCTTGATACAGTGTGGGGGCAAATTCAGTACATTATACAATGTGCAGAAAGGTAAGGGGGGGGCCACTCTTGAGGGCTGTGCACTGGGCCCACCAATGTATTAAAACGGCTCTGCATGTACTGTATAGATGGAGTAGGGGGTCCTGTATATACATGTACTGTATGGATGGAGTAGGGGGTCCTGTATATACATGTACTGTATAGATGGAGTAGGGGGTCCTGTATATACATGTACTGTATGGATGGAGTAGGGGGTCCTGTATATACATGTACTGTATAGATGGAGTAGGGGGTCCTGTATATACATGTACTGTATAGATGGACTAGGGGGTCCTGTATATACATGTACTGTATGGATGGAGTAGGGGGCCCTGTATATACATGTACTGTATAGATGTAGTAGGGGGTCCTGTATATACATGTACTGTATAGATGGAGTAGGGGGTCCTGTATATACATGTACTGTATAGATGGAGTAGGGGGCCCTGTATATACATGTACTGTATAGATGGAGTAGGGGGTCCTGTATATACATGTTCTGTATAGATGGAGTAGGGGGGTCCTGTATATACATGTACTGTATAGATGGAGTAGGGGGTCCTGTATACATGTACTGTATAGATGGAGTAGGGGGTCTACCAGTTATTACTGTGGATGTTGTGAGGCAGCTTCCCTAGCAACCATTGCTCCCTGTGACAATGAAAGCAGTAATCCTATTGGTTGCTAAGGCTCCAACTGCCGTGTCTGCTGCAGCTAATTATATCACCTGTGTTTGCAGTGAGGAGATTTTCGCAGTGAGGAGATTTTCCCATTCATCTCTATGGGGGGGGGCGCCGCTCTTCCCCCTCCCCCTCCCCCTCCGCCCCGGTACATCTGGGGGGGGGGGGGGGGGGACCTTCTCGGGCACCCAATGTATCTGTGTGCCAAATTTGGGGTCAAACAGTTCAGGCGTTTGGAAGTCTATAGAGGACAGACAGACAGACAGAAGGACAGACAGACAGACAGACAGACAGACTTTGATTTTTATTATATAGATATATGAAAAAAATAAAAAGTGATCAAAACGTCCGATCTTCACAAATATGGTATTAATAAAAACTAGAGCTCATGGCGAAAAAAATTACACCCCATACAGCCCTGTAGGTGAAAAAATAAAACTGTTATAAGTGTCACAATAGGCCCATTTTATTAATTAATTGCAAAAAATAGAGAATCTGTGTAACCTGCATATGGTTGTGTTCGGACTGACCTATAGAATAATAGTATCATGTCGCTGTTACCATATAGTGCATTACGTAGACACAGGAACCCCCCAAACGTTACCATATTGCATTCTTTTTTACGATTTCACCAATTAATATCTTCATAAATAATATATTTGGGATTCCCTCATACATGTTATGGTAAAATGAAAGACGCCATTACACAGTACAACTATTCCTGTAACAAATAAGCACTTACATGGCCCTGTAGATAGAAAACTGAGAGTGCTGGAGCTCTTAGAAGGGGAGGAGGGAAAAAGGAAAACACTAAGATCAAAATTTGCGCGGTCCACTGGGTCATTTTGGGCCTGGTCCTCAAAGGGTTAAAGTGGTTATCCTATGTCCTCCACACTGCTCCCCCTTACTATCCCCCCATCCATAGTGCCCCCTCCCCTAAACACTTTAAAACTCTTACCTGTCTCCTACCTGGAAGGGTGGAGGCTAGAATGTAGTTGCCAGAGGTAGGTCTTGAGGACCTTTGATGATGTCATGCCCATGTGTGGGAGCAGCGCTTCCAGGACCTGCCATGATGTCACAGTCATGTGATCAGTCACATGGAGGAGGAGGAGTCACATGATCAGGGGCTGCTGCTCAGTGTATGCAGGACTCTGCTGTGCTGGATGAGCTGAAGTGATGTGTATGCAGCAGAGCTGTGTGTGTGTGATGTGTGTGGAGCAGAGCTGTGTATGTGTGTGTTATATATGCCTGCAGCAGAGCCCTGTGTGTAATGTACATGTAGCTGAGCTGTATGTGTGTAATGTACATGTAGCTGAGCTGTATGTGTACACAGTAGAGCTGTGTATGTGTGTAATGTACATGTAGCTGAGCTGTATGTGTGTAATGTACATGTAGCTGAGCTGTATGTGTGTAATGTACATGTAGCTGAGCTGTATGTGTGTAATGTACATGTAGCTGAGCTGTATGTGTGTAATGTACATGTAGCTGAGCTGTATATGTGTACACAGTAGAGCTGTATATGTGTAATGTACATGTAGCTGAGCTGTATGTGTGTAATGTACATGTAGCTGAGCTGTATGTGTACACAGTAGAGCTGTATATGTGTAATGTACATGTAGCTGAGCTGTATGTATGTAATGTACATGTAGCTGAGCTGTATATGTGTAATGTACATGTAGCTGAGCTGTATGTGTACACAGTAGAGCTATATATTTGTAATGTACATGTAGCTAAGCTGTATATGTGTGTAATGTACATGTAGCTGAGCTGTATGTGTGTAATGTACATGTAGCTGAGCTGTATGTGTGTAATGTACATGTAGCTGAGCTGTATGTGTGTAATGTACATGTAGCTGAGCTGTATATGTGTAATGTACATGTAGCTGAGCTGTATGTGTGTAATGTACATGTAGCTGAGCTGTATATGTGTAATGTACATGTAGCTGAGCTGTATGTGTACACAGAGCTATATATTTGTAATGTACATGTAGCTAAGCTGTATATGTGTAATGTACATGTAGCTGAGCTGTATATATGTATAATGTACATGTAGCTGAGCTGTATATGTGTAATTTACATGTAGCTGAGCTGTATGTGTGTAATGTACATGTAGCTGAGCTGTATGTGTGTAATGTACATGTAGCTAAAACCGCATGCACCATAATTATGCTGAAATATAATTGCGGCTGGAAAGACACTCTACCTTGCCCATATTTATCGTGTTGGGACAAAAATTGCAGTAGGAACTTAGCGGGGAACAGTCCGCAGCAACAAATCCACAAATGAAAAAATGTTCAAGCAGAAAAAAAGTCCTTAAAAACACTAACTTTATTGTAGAAAAAAAACTTCCATAAAATACTGCATGTGAACAGGTACGTGTAAGCTAGACGCGTTTGAGCCTTTATCACTGCTAAATGAATAATGGACATACAACTGTGTGCAACAAAATGTGTGCAAGTTTGCGCACAAGACAAAAACATTTATAGGTACTAACAAGTCCCACAATATCCAGTCATTTATTAACTGTGATTCACACCATGCAGTTTATGCCATTCAGTGTTCCTCTTGTAACCTTATGTACATAGGATGCAGCGCCGGAAAATTAAAACCCACATAGCAGAGCACCTACACTCACCGGCCACTTTATTAGGTAAACTTGTCCAACTGCACGTTACAACTTAATTTCTAATCAGCCAATCACATGGCGGCAACTCAGTGAATTTAGGCATGTAGACATGGTCAAGACTATCTCCTGCAGTTCAAACCGAGCATCAGTATGGGGAAGAAAGGTGATTTGAGTGCCTTTGAACGTGGCATGGTTGTTGGTGCCAGAAGGGCTGGTCTGAGTATTTCAGAAACTGCTGATCTACTGGGATTTTCACGCACAACCATCTCTAGGGTTTACAGAAAATGGTCCGAAAAAGAAAAAACATACAGTGAGCGGCAGTTCTGTGGGCGGAAATGCCTTGTTGATGCCAGAGGTCAGAGGAGAATGGGCAGACTGGTTCGAGCTGATAGAAAGGCAACAGTGACTCAAATAGCCAACCGTTACAACCAAGGTAGGCAGAAGAGCATCTCTGAACGCACAGTACGTGGAACTTTGAGGCAGATGGGCTACAGCAGCAGAAGACCATACCGGATGCCACTCCTTTCAGCTAAGAACAGGAAACTGAGGCTACAATTTGCACAAGCTCATCTAAATTGGACAGTAGAAGATTGGAAAAACGTTGCCTGGTCTGATGAGTCTCGATTTCTGCTGCGACATTCTGATGGTAGGGTCAGAATTTGGCGTCAACAACATGAAAGCATGGATCCATCCTGCCTTGTATCAACGGTTCAGGCTGGTGGTGGTGGTGTCATGGTGTGGGGAATATTTTCTTGGCACTCTTTGGGCCCCTTGGTACCAATTGAGCATCGTTGCAACACCACAGCCTACCTGAGTATTATTGCTGACCATGTCCATCCCTTTATGACCACAATGTACCCAACATCTGATGGCTACTTTCAGCAGGATAATGCGCCATGTCATAAAGCTAGAATCATCTCAGACTGGTTTCTTGAACATGACAATGAGTTCACTGTACTCAAATGGCCTCCACAGTCACCAGATCTCAATCCAATAGAGCATCTTTGGGATGTGGTGGAATGGGAGATGCGCATCATGGATGTGCAGCCGACAAATCTGCCGCAACTGTGTGATGCCATCATGTCAGTATGGACCAAAATCTCTGAGGAAGCTTCCAGCACCTTGTTGAATCTATGCCACGAAGAATTGAGGCAGTTCTGAAGGCAAAAGGGGGTCCAACCCGTTACTAGCATGGTGTACCTAATAAAGTGGCCGGTGAGTGTACGTGACATAAGAGCCAAGAATGTAAAATCATCTGGTGCAGCTAAGCACTTTATTGATCACCATGAAGGAGATGTAACATTTTTCACTTTTATGGGTTTAGAAAAAGTAACCAAAAATGTAAGAGGTTTGTGACTGGAAGCAGAAGCTCCTCACTAGAGAAGCGTTCTGGATTCTTAAACTAAATACACGCTTTCCAGCAGGTTTAAACTTCAGATCTTCTTTATATCTATGAATAGTTTTTTAAAAACCTATGCTGATACTTTTAGTGCACCACTTTTTCATCCTTAGGACGTCAGTTCTCTCTTCATGTGAATTTTGCTCTACAATTGTAATTGTTAATGGTGCATTTACACGTAACAATTATAGTGCGAATTTGCGCGATATTGATCGAATTCGAACGATAATCGTACGTGTAAACGCGGCGAACGATCAAACGACGAACGAGAAATCGTTCATTTTGATCTTTCAACATGTCATCAAACCGTCGTTTGTCGTTCGCAAAAAATTCGCAGATCGTTCCGTGTGAACAGTCGTTCGCCGATTTAACCAATGTGTGAGATAGGTTTAAGCGATCGCAAAACGATTTTCCGTACGATATATCGTATCGTCTAAACGCTGATCGTTATGAAAAAAAATCGTTACTCTGACATAGTTAATCGTACCAATTATCATTTCGTGTAAACGCACCTTAATCAGCATTGTGCAGGTTGCTTGTCTTTTCCCCTTCCCCACTCCCAAGTCTGGTTCGAACCTTGCTTATTAATTAGTCATCTGATGTGTGAACCTGACTGGATACCATGTGGTGAGAGGGTGTTTCTTCTGTTGTTTTAGTTGTATGTCTATTATTCATTTAGCTGTGATAAAGGGAGGTTACAGCCGAAACACGTCTAGCTTACATGTACCTGTTCACATGCTGTATTTTATGGAAGTTTTTCCTACAATAACGTTAGTGTACATGTAGCGGAGCTGTATGTGTACACAGTAGAGCTGTATGTGTGTAATGTACATGTAGCTGAGCTGTATGTGTGTAATGTACATGTAGCTGAGCTGTATATGTGTAATGTACATGTAGCTGAGCTGTATGTGTGTAATGTACATGTAGCTGAGCTGTATGTATGAATTTAGCAATAACTTAAAAAGAAAAACTTTGTCATGAGAAATTAGACATAGTGACACAAAAAGACAAGGACAAGAAGACACAGACACTGGGGGGGGGGAGGGGATGTTGTTAGCTGAATAACTTGCGTTTATAATGACATTCATTATGTTAAACATTTCGGCCGTGCCTACCAGTAGGGCGATGAGAATGGACCACGCGAGGGGAGGACAGCTCCCATGTTGAAAAGAGCAGGATTGTTCAAACAGCCACGGTTCTATAAGAATCGGTGGAACGAAAGAGCAACCACGGGCTCCAGGTCGCTGTGTACTTCTTTACAGCTGTCGGGGTGACCGCAATAAGATTCTCCATATGAAGTAAAAGAAAAGTATAGGTCCTCAAGACAAGTCAGAGAATATTTGAAAATAATGTCGTGTGATGATTGAAATAGTAAATGATAAACAATAGACGGTCCGAGAGAAGAATAAACTAAATAACACTTTACTTAATAAGTAAAAATAATGAGTTAAAAATTATGGTACCATAACCAATCTGTATAGAAAGTGAAACAATCAAATATAAAATCATATATAAAAACATGTATAAAAAACCATTTGACCCTAATATAGCAAATATATGCAAATCCAAGCAAGAAATAAGCACTGATGTGCAATAATAAACAATAATAAAAACAATAATTAAATGATTATTGAATCTTGATGAGCACTAATGGGCAAACGGGCAATATGCAAAGTTTGAGTGAGTCCTGGATATGTGGCTCATCCGTAAAGTTCATCAATATGTAAAGATGGGGTGAATTATCGGACTGTATACACTGCAGTTGCTTATATGGATGGTGGTATAAAAGCAGCCGCGGTGTATATGTTCAATCAGCAGAGTTCATCCATAGAAATCTATTAGGAATCGATGGTCCGTGCTGATGTGCCTTAGCTGGCAATATGTATAGTTCTTTGCGGTGAGTGTGCAAGATCGGGTTTTAGCGATTTAGCTATCACGCTTGTAGAGTTAGCGTACCTGCACGTGGTGATGTGGAGTTACCACATCACCACGTGCAGGTACGCTAACTCTACAAGCGTGATAGCTAAATCGCTAAAACCCGATCTTGCACACTCACCGCAAAGAACTATACATATTGCCAGCTAAGGCACATCAGCACGGACCATCGATTCCTAATAGATTTCTATGGATGAACTCTGCTGATTGAACATATACACCGCGGCTGCTTTTATACCACCATCCATATAAGCAACTGCAGTGTATACAGTCCGATAATTCACCCCATCTTTACATATTGATGAACTTTACGGATGAGCCACATATCCAGGACTCACTCAAACTTTGCATATTGCCCGTTTGCCCATTAGTGCTCATCAAGATTCAATAATCATTTAATTATTGTTTTTATTATTGTTTATTATTGCACATCAGTGCTTATTTCTTGCTTGGATTTGCATATATTTGCTATATTAGGGTCAAATGGTTTTTTATACATGTTTTTATATATGATTTTATATTTGATTGTTTCACTTTCTATACAGATTGGTTATGGTACCATAATTTTTAACTCATTATTTTTACTTATTAAGTAAAGTGTTATTTAGTTTATTCTTCTCTCGGACCGTCTATTGTTTATCATTTACTATTTCAATCATCACACGACATTATTTTCAAATATTCTCTGACTTGTCTTGAGGACCTATACTTTTCTTTTACTTCTTATTTATACTCCAGTCTGTAGGGTACAGACACTCCATAGGTTAACCTCGCCAAGTCACTAGCAGTTGAACTCACACTTACCTAATCCTCTATTGCAAAGATTCTCCATATCATGTATTTGGGCAATTTCAGCGAGCCAATCATCTAATGTTGGGGGCTCCGTGGATCTCCACCGTTGGGGTAGCACTGTCTTCGCTGCCTGCAGGAGATGTCTAGCTAAGGACTTCTTGAAACGGGATTGGGCAGTGGGAAACATATATAACAGCACCGCTTCTGGGGTGTTGGGGATAAGGACACCTGTGACATTGTGTATGGTGCGTAGGATAGTCGACCAGTATCCCCGTAGCCGCGGGCACGTATACCATACGTGCGACATGGTCCCCCAAGCCTCTTCACATCGCCAGCACACATCAGGTACCGTGGGATACCACTTATGGAGAAGAGAGGGGACACGATACCATCGGGAGATGATTTTGTAACTAGTTTCTTGTGATTTGCACGCCAGTACTGCCTTGTGGGATAGAAAAAAGGCCTTAGACCATTGCTGTGGCGTAAAGCTTTTTCCCAACTCTGTCTCCCAGGCCGAGCAGAAAGACGGTAAGTGCCGAGAACCTGAGGACAGTAACTGTTGGTATACCACAGAGATGATGTGTGGAGGACAGGGAGGGGACACGTATAGATGTTCGAAATCTGTCAGTTCCTGGTGCAAAGTGTGCGTACGTTTAGTAGTGGAGTAAAAATGTTGCAATTGAGCATATTCAAACGAGTGCTTTACGGTAGGTGGGGTCGTATCCAGGATCGCTGACAGGGGTAATAGGGCGCCTTGTTTAAGTACCTGATGGAAACGGAGGACCTTGTCGGCTGGGAGCCCTAAGAAAGATGAGGAAAGTCCCGAAGCAAACTGTGGGTTGTGTGTTATGGGGGTCAACGGTCCGTGTTTCCGGAGCAGGGGGTGGGATTTGCCTGCCAAGTGTAGGGAGGCTAACGTATGTCGAGTAACGTAGGACAAGGCGGTGTCATCTCGCAGGGAGGGTGACCACGTCCAAGGGAGGGTGGAGAGGGGCCTGGGGCACTGTGCCTGCGCTAGTTGAACCCATAACTTAGAATTAGAATGATGGACCATGTCCAATATACGAGCATGTACACAGGCCAGGTAGTATAAGCGGCAATCTGGCAGACCAACCCCGCCCGCAGCCTTAGAGCGAGACAAGGTCTCTCGCCTAATCCTGGGACGACCCCTGGACCACACGAAAGAGGTGAAGCAGCGTTGCACTCGTTTCCAGAAGGAAATGGGGATGTGGATGGGGATGGTCTGCAGCAAATACAGAAGCCGAGGCATTAAAGTCATTTTCAAGATATTGATTCTCCCGAACCAAGAGAATTCTTTCTTGTTCCAGGTGTCAAGATCCTTGGTAAAGCGGGCCAGCAAGGGGAGGAAATTTACCTCAAACAGTTGGGAAAGAGTGGGGGGGATGCGGATACCCAGGTATGTGATGCCAGACGTAGGCCACGCAAATGGGAAGTTGGATTGAATGGTACTAACCAATGTGGGGTCCAGGGACACGATCGGCTTCAGATTTGGAGAGATTGATTTTAAAGTTGGACCAGGTTCCAAACTGTTCCAACCGAGCCATCAGGGCGGGGAGGGCTACATGCGGATTAGTAACATAGACAAGAAGGTCATCCGCAAAGGCTGAGCATTTATACTCCCGGTTCCCGATGCGGATACCCGTGATATCTGGGTTGGAACGAATCGAGGCTAATAAATTCTCCATGATTAAGGCGTACAGGAGGGGGGATAAAGGGCATCCTTGCCTGGTGCCATTAAAAATGGAGAAGGGGGCTGAGAACATCCCATTCACCTTCAATTGAGCCGAGGGGTTCTGGTATAAAGCCAGTATTTTAGTAAGGAAAGAGGGGCCGATTCCAACCTGTTAAAGGGTTTGTGTCAGGGAGGGCCACGAAATCCTATCGAAAGCCTTTTCGGCATCTAGGGAGAGGATCATTAGAGGAATGTGGCGCGTTCGCGCATAGTGGATAATATCCAGAGTTTTGAGGGTGTTATCGCGGGCCTCCCGCCCTGGCACAAAGCCCACTTGGTCAGGATGGATGAGGGAGGGTAAGTGGCCATTTAACCTATTGGCCAGTAGCTTAGAATAAATTTTTAAGTCCACGTTCAGCAGGGAAATTGGGCGATAGCTGCCACAGAGCTGGGGGTCCTTGCCCGGTTTTGGGATAAGAGTGATATGTGCGGTGGTAGCATGGGGCGGGAAAGGGACAGAATCCGAGATAAAGTTAAAGGCCAGGAGCAGCATAGGGGAGAGGAATTCCGAGAGGGCTTTATAGAACTGAGCAGTCAGGCCATCCGGTCCTGGGCTCTTCCCTCCGGGTAACTGTGAAATCACATAGGCGAGTTCATGCGCAGCAAACGGTTCCTCCAAGTCTCCCATGACCTCAGCGGGGAGACGCGTTGTGAGGGGTGGAGGAGAGAAGGGCCCAGGAGTCGTGACCCGAGTGGTCGGAAGGTGATATAGGGAGGAATAATATGCGTGGAAGGTGGATGCTATTTCCGAGCTATGATGCGTGAGTTGGTGTGCGGAATTCCTGATGCAACCGATGTGCATTTGTGCCATCCGATTCTTCAAGGCTCTGGCCAACATGCGCCCACACTTATTGCCGTATTCATAAAATTTACTACGGCAAGTTTGGAGAAGTCGCCCCCAGGACGCTTCAAGGAGGCGCTTAACCTCCGAGCGGGCAACTTGCAAGTCCCGTAATATAGGTAGGGACAGGACACGCTTATGGGCCAGCTCCAGGGAAGAAACCTTGGCAAGTGCCTTTTGCAGGGAGATGGCCTTCGCTTTTTTAAGCCTGGAGCCGTGCTTTATAAGCACTCCCCGGAGCACACATTTAAGCGCCTCCCATTGAATAATGAGGGAGGTTGTGTCCGCTGCATGGTCAGTGCGAAAATGCGTTATAGTTTGCTTCAGATCAGCTAAACATACTGTATCCAGAAGCAAAGACTCATTTAAACGCCAGGACCCCGCAGTCTTCGATAGGAACGGTAGGGTAAGGGAGCAAAAGACAGGGGCGTGATCCGACCATAGTATGTTGCCTATGGAGGCAGTCGCCAACCACGGCAATGCACTATGTTGGATGAGGATATGGTCAATACGGCTGTATGTCCCATGTGAATTAGAAAAAAAGGTATAATCTCGGTCCGCAGAATGCATCAAGCGCCAGGCATCATAAAGTTGTAGTTGGAGCAGGGCTTTTTTGACTTTTTTAATCGCTGGGTACGAAAAACTAGAGCGGCCTGTGGAATTGTCCAAGGACGGGTCTAATGTGAGATTAAGGTCTCCGCAGAAGAGCACGGTCCCCCTGACTAAGGGGAGGGATAGATCAATTAGGTTCATGAGGAAAGCAATTTGGTCTTGGTTCGGGGCATAAGTGTTAATTATGGTAAAGATATGGCCACTAATGGAGAGGGTAAGTATTAGGTATCGTGCCGCTTGGTCCGTCGTGCAGGATAGTATTTGACATGGCAGGGACTTGTGTATAGCTAGGGCCACACCCTTGGTTCTAGAATCAGGGTTATTGGCGAAGAACCATTGTGTATAGTGTCTGTCGCGGATCGTGGGTGCATGGCCTGTTTTAAAGTGCGTCTCCTGTAAGCAGAGTATATGTACCTTCCGGCGGTGGAAATGGTGGAGAACCTGCGATCTTTTCCGGGGCGTGTTCAATCCCCTCGCGTTGTAGGTTGCTACATGTAAATCCGCCATTCAGGAAAGATGTAGGTAGGCACCGCCGAAGACCTCCAGGGAATGTCCGGGACTGGGATATGAAATGAGACAGAGAAAATCAGGGTGGGGGAGACACAGACAAACAGGGGAGCACACAAAGACAACAACAGCAGTAAAGGCAAAACTGCAGCGTATACTCTAAGAACCTCAAACTGAGTACTACCAGGCCCGGAAATGTCCAGGCTGGGTTTCCCATCTATTGGGGGGGAAGAGACAGCTAAGCATGTAAAGGCATAGACCTAAGGCTCCCTCCCAGACCCAGATGATGAAATGCAAACAAATTACAGGCATAATTCGGCTGAAAATCATAGAAACTGATTAAACAATAACGGGGTAGCTACAGGGCTAGAGACGAGATGCTGTCCATGGCTCAGGGAAGGCGGGCTCGGGAGCCAGCGTGGGCTGGGGAGTGCGAGGGAGAAGCCGGGGCAGGTCGGGGGCCATCTCGCCTGGAGGATCGGGGCCCCACGGGCGTCGAGTTGGGAGATCGGGGCGAGAAAGGCCTTTTGGTGCTCCTGGAGGAGGTAAGTAGCGAGGGCCACTCAGGTATGGAGATGTTGGTGATGTTTAAATCTCGTAGAAATCCCGGGATGTCTTCTGGCGCGCGCAGGGTGAGGGACCGACCATTCAAGCGCACAATGAGGGCGAAGGGGAATCCCCAGCGGAAGGGGATTTTACGGTCACGTAGGATGTCCAACACCGGGCGGAGAGTGGCCCTTTGGGCCAAGGTATGTCGGGAGAGGTCCTGTAGGATAAGCAGATGCACTCCTCTGTAGGTGACATTGCGTCGGCGCCGGGCTCTTTAGTAGAGTAAAAGTGGACGCGGCAGATGACATCCCTGGGTCTCTGGTTGTCTCGGCTAGGGGGCTGCAGTGCCCTATGCGCTCTGTCTATCTCGATGTGCGTATTAGGTGGCTGCTCCAGGAGGTCATTAAAGATGGTGGACAGCACCGCAAGTAGATCAGAGGAAGGCACAGATTCTGTGAGGCCGCGGATCCTGAGATTATTGCGCCTGTTGCGGTTTTCAATATCGTCTATGTGTTGTTGCAGGACAAACAGCTTATCAGAATGTGATTGCACATCGTGTTGAAGGGCTAGCAGAGTTGTGGAGGTAGTCTCCTGCGCAGTTTCCAATACATCTACTTTAGATGAGACCGTTGTGAGTTCAGCATGAAATTGCGCAAATTCATGTTTACATTCATCTAGTAGTTGCTTGGCCAGAGTGGAAATGTCGGTTTTAGTAGGAAGGGACTGGGTAAGAGCCCTGAGATCCGCCAGGGACACTGGCCTATTGTCATCCAGTACTGAGGGGCGGCTGGCAGTCAGTGGAAATGGCAAGTCAGGGACCCCAGAGGTAGCAGATTGGGAGCATACCCTGAAAATAGGGGGGTGCCCTCCAGCGAAGAAGGTACGTCCGGCAGCCTCCTAGGTGACAATATTCGGCCGTGAGGTGAGACAGCAGTGGCCGGTGCGTGGATGAGGGCAACCGTGTGGGTTACAGCCGCCGTGGTATGCGGGGGTGAGCTTCCCCAAGAGGATCCTGTGGACCAGTGGGACGAGGAGGCCGGAGAGAGCCCCCCTTGAGCAGGTTGGGGTAAGGGCAGGGGGTCCCCCAGCTGGGTTTGAGCAGGCATTGGGGGTGCGAACCATGGGTTGTGCTCCGCGCCGCCGTCCCATGGTGCTGTCTGGGGGTTGAGGCCTGGTGTGGCAGTAGGCGGCAAGGCCGCAGTAGTAGGCCCGATGGGGGGGTCGGCCTGGGAGCGGCGCGGCGGTAGTGCCACGGATAGGGGGGCACAGTGCGGGGTCTCCGATGAGGGAGGGGGTACCTGCCGGACACTCTGGTCAGTGTCCTCCCGCTGCCACCGCTCCTCCGGCTCACTCTGGGTCTGCTGCGCGCCGCTCGGCCTAGGATCAAGATGGGCGCCGAAGGTCCCGTCGGGCCGCGTGTGCAGCTGCGAGGAGGTCGGGGTAGTCGTCTCTGGTTGCTGCAGGGAGGTGTCGGTGCTCAATTGCGGCCACAGATGATCTTGTGCGGGCTGCTGTAGGGTGGCCAGGTGCCTCGTCAGCATGGCGGCGGCCATTTTCTGTGTCCTGCAGCTCCATGCCTGATGCGGGTGCTGGTGTCTCCGGGCAGGCGAAATATGCCCCGATGTCCCCCTGTGGGGGTGTAGAGCGGGTTAAGGAATGTCCCCTGTTTTTTTTAGCGGTCTTCCCCATGTTGAAGAGGGCCGATGCCAGCAGATTGTAGTCTGGGTCTGGAGGAGCTCAGGCTGAAGCGTCCTCACACGGCCATAGTTGGTCACGCCCCCCTCGCTTCAGTTTTTAAAATGGCAATTTGCATACGTCACATACACACTAGCACGTGACGTAGATGCCACTGCAAGGGGTTAATCTATTTTCACTCACTCAATCTTGCACTCACCTACCGCTTCAGGTGGCAAATTGAGCATAAATCCCACCCCAACACAGTCCAAGCACCTCAAACACACACGCTGCCACCACCTTTCAAATTATAATTGAAAAAAATAATTGAAGCACATTACAAAGTTCTATAACTCTGTAATGTGCTTCAATCACCTGTCTGCCTCCCTTCCCTGTCTTTTCCCCCTTCCACCCCCCACCAGGAAGTGTCCTAACTCACACAGACCTAATTACTGTCGTCACCGTCACCAAGCTCTTCTCTCAGCTCCTTCTCCTGTTACACTAGCCTTCCCCTCCCCGCCTTTTCAGGTGACTCAGCTTGCTCAGCTCCCATTGGCTGAACAACTGCAAGCCATCACTTGGACTGGGGAGGGGGGGCTGCTGTAACAGGACCTAGACCAGCCATCCTGCTGATGACTCATTCTCACAAAAAGGAGCTGCCTGGTGATGGTGACGGCAGTCATTAGGTCTGTGTGAGTTAGGACACTTCCTGGTGGGGGGTGAAGGGGGGAAAAGACAGGGAAGGGAGGCAGATAGGTGATTGAAGCACATTACAGAGTTATATAACTTTGTAATGTGCTTCAATTACTGGGAAAAAGTTTTTCATAGCACTTGTCCTTTAAGTGTGAAAGGACACTGTCAACCCACAACACCACTCACTGGCACTCACAGGGTTAAAACACTACATCCAAAGGCTATGGATTCTTAGAGCATACAAGGACCAAACTTATTAAAGTTTTAAGCTTTAATAGACAAAAGGTACAGTGCTTACAAAAAAAAGAGTAAAATAAGGTGACATACATACATACTATAACAGTATAAAATAAAAGGGAGAAATAAGCAGTAACTATCTAAGACTTACAATAGTCGTTGCCTTCCCAGGGGGTAGGAGAAATCATGGATCGCAGCTCAGTCAGACTGACCCCTACACTGCCATCCCAGTTTTGCTGTTGCCGCCATATTTTATACAGTCAAAACTCAGCTCAGATTTCAGAGCTGCCCATCAGGTGATTAGGATAATGAGTTGTCCCTGATTGGCCGCCCATCAGGTGATTAGGATAATGAGTTGTCCCTAATTGGCTGATTAGGTGATAATGGGGACGGACCAGGGACACCTCATTGCATATGTCCTGTAATTGAACCATTGCCCTATGGTTGGGGGGTGTTGTGTTTGAGTGGGTCTATCCATTCATTGAAGTAGATAAGAACTCCAGGTTTCCCCGAGACCCTTAATAAACCAGGCGTAGTGTTTCCTGACCAGAGATCCTCAATAAACTACCCAGAGTTTATGATGTTTCGACAAGCTAAGGTATAGTGAGTGGAATACACATAACGATCTGTAGTGTGTGAAAAAACACGGCCATGAATAAAGAATGGTACCAGAATGTCCTCCAAGAGCAACTTCTCCCAAACGTCCAAGAGCAGTTTGGCGATCAACAATGCCTTTTCCAGCATGATGTAGCACCTTGCCATAAAGCAAAAGGTGATAACTAAATGGCTCAGGGAGCAAAACATAGAGATTTTGGGTCCATGGCCTGGAAACTCACCAGATCTTAATCCCATTGAGAACTTGTGGTCAATCATCAAGAGATAGGTAGACAAACAAAAACCAACAAATTCTGACAAAATGCAAGCATTGATTGTGCAAGAATGGACGGCTATCAGTCAGGATTTGGTCCAGAAGTTGATTGAGAGCAGCCAGGGAGAACTGCAGAGGTCCTGAAGAAGAAGGGTCAACAATGCAAATATTGACTTGCTGCAGTAACTCATTCTAACTGTCAGTATAAGCTTTTGTTACTCATAATATGATTGCAATTGTATTTCTGTATGTGATAAAAACATCTGACAAACACACATAAAAACCAGAGGGCAGCAGATCATGCAAAAATATAATATTTGTGTCATTCTCAAAACTTTTGGCCACCACTATACACAGCTGATCCACCAACGGCCATTGCTGTCCTAGGAGAAAACTTAATTTTATGCCAATGTCCACTGCTGTCTATGGCTGAAATTGAAAGCTTGTTTTTTTGTTTGTTTTTTAAATTGTGATTTTTTTTTTCCAACTTTTGACACTTTTACAAGAACATGCATTAACACATTGGTCCTTCTGTAACAGTCCCAGTACTGCAGCTGCTATAGTTTGTCTGTTTTACTGAGAAATTGCTCATCTCCCAACACCAAGATTTGATTTCTGAGTAAAACATTTTCCACACTCCGAGTATTAAAATGGCTTCTCGTCTGTGTGAATTCTTTTGTTTAGCAAGATTTGATTTATGAGAAAAACTTTTTCCACATTCTGAACATGAAAATGGCTTCTCCCCTGTGTGAATTCTTTGATGGTCAACAAGACGTGATTTCACTATAAAACATTTTCCACATTCTAAACATGAAAATGGCTTCACCCCTGTGTGAATTCTTTGATGGCAAAGAAGATTTGATTTCTTGTTAAAACATTTCCCACATTCTGAGCATGTAAATGGTGTGGCCCCTGTGTGAATTCTTTGATGGTCAACAAGACTTGATTTCTCAGTAAAACATTTCCCACATTCTGAACATGAAAATGGCTTCTCGTCTGTGTGAATTCTTTGATGTTGAACAAGATTTGATTTATAATTAAAACATTTCCCACATTCTGAACATGAAAATACCTTTTCGTCTATGTGAATTTTTTGATGTATAACAAGATTTGATTTTAAAGTAAAACCTTTCCCACATTCTGAACATGAAAATGGCTTCTCCCCTGTGTGAATTCTTTGATGGTCAACAAGACGTGATTTCACTATAAAACATTTTCCACATTCTAAACATGAAAATGGCTTCACCCCTGTGTGAATTCTTTGATGGCGAAGAAGATTTGATTTCTTATTAAAACATTTCCCACATTCTGAGCATGTAAATGGTGTGGCCCCTGTGTGAATTCTTTGATGGTCAACAAGACTTGATTTCTCAGTAAAACATTTCCCACATTCTGAACATGAAAATGGCTTCTCGTCTATGTGAATTTTTTTATGTAAAACAAGATTTGATTTTAAAGTAAAACATTTCCAACATTCTGAACATGAAAATGGCTTCACCCCTGTGTGAATTCTTTGATGCTTAACAAGATTTGATGTCAGAGTAAAATATTTCCCACATTCTGAACATGAAAATGCCGCTTTGTCTGTGTGACATCTTTGATGTTTAACAAGATTTAATTTATAAGTAAAACATCTCCCACATTCTGAACATGAAAATGGCTTCACCCCTGTGTGAATTCTCTTATGTTCAACAAGATGTGATTTCACGTTAAAACATTTTCCACATTCTGAACATGAAAATGTCTCCTCCCCTTTGTAAGTTTTTTGATGGTGAAGAAGACTGGATTTGACTACATTGCTGTGAGGGGCGGAGGGTGTATCTGGCATAGTGGACGGCTCCTCATATGTATCTTGTGTGATATGATCCTCTGAGGAGATCTGATGTCCCCCTGAGCTCCTGGTAGAATCATCTGCAAAGGAGAAAACACCATTTCTCTTATTTCCCAGTAATAGAAGCTTAAACATATTGCAGACATGGAAAGTTACTCTTTTTTATGTAACATAATAAGAATGATCAGATCTGTTCCCATCCACAGGAAGTGTCAGGGAGAAGAATCTAGAAGCTGGAGGCCGGGGAGATGACGTCCTTAGTAGGAAAAGAAATGGAAACTCTTCTCAAATAAAAAATAGGACTACTGACCCCCTACATATCAATAACCTGAAATACAGAAAGTGCAACAGCAACCTACAGGTGCAAACACTTACTGTACATACTCCCCCCCCCCCCCGTATACACACGATAAAAACCTGCTCTATAGATATTACAAAATGAGGATCTTCGCCAAACTATTTGACCCTACAGAGTGCACCGTGTCACCACATTAAGGTGTCCTCAGAGACATGGTCCCTACTCCAGCAATCTCACACTAGCAATGGCCTCTCCTGGGCTGAATAAGCCTACAACTGGGCAGATGGGAGCCAAATCTCTATTTATAACACTTGCAGGACATGGGTGGAGTACAAGACAACAGGAAGCAGCCGCAGCCCCTGCAACCTGAGAGGTATCTTATCTAAAGGGCCTTTTACACGGCCTGATTATCGTAAAAAAAAAAAAGAAATTTAATCAATAATCTTCTGGTGTAAATGCGGCAACGATCACAACTACCAACGAATATTCGCTTGTATGTCGCCGATCGTATCTTTCGGGCCGACCTCAAAATCATTGTTAATCCTTCTCCAGTCTTTCAGTGTAAACGCTCGTCGCTCACAGTATATAGATACGACCGCAATTACGGATATTCACAGAATATATACAACTGCATTTACTATGGTAATTATGATCGCATTATAAACGTTTCATAGCGATTTACCTTCTCGTTTATAACAAAAAATCATCACTTGTCGTTCACTAAATGAGCGATTTATCTGTATGTGTAAAAGGACCCTAATACTGCTCGGAGGGCTCAGTGTGTGTGTATGAGGGTATATATACACATATACATACAGGGGACAAATGTAGCGCCCAGGAGTAAGGTACCTGTGATCATGGACACCTGCGGACATTCACTATAATGGAAGGCCATCACTATCTCACTTTATTGTACTTTCAGGGGATAACTTGCATTCCCTTACGTCCTAAGCAGCAGCACATAATGGGGAAGATTCTATCTTCCTGCAATGATAGGACAGATGGTAACAAGCAATAAAGAGTTAATTGCCCCGCCTATAAGGCCCTATGCTGACCCAGCCTCCTTGTGTTTTTTTCTGTCCTTCTGTGGGACAGGTGGTAGGAGGAGAGCAGGGAGCAGGCCTATGTCTGTTTCTCTGCTCTCCTTCCAATAATTCTTCTTTTCCACATGGTCGTGTGGAGAGGGAGAGTTTTTTTGTATATGTATTTTGTTTTTATCCTGCTTTGTTGTGTACAGAGCAAAGATTTTATTTTTCTTAAGGAAGCAGCCGCCATCTCAGTGATCGCTCAGCTTCTATGCTCTGGTCAGTAAGTATTATGGCGCCATCCGCTGCCGGGCTGCACGTGGCTGCTAACCATGGCGCTGCTCAGTCAGGACGCCGCTTCCTGGTGTCTGTCTTCTCTCTTCAGAGAGGTAAGTCATATGGCCTTTTTTGTGAGGAATTGTATGGTGCCTGTGCAGGCTCTCTGCCTGGAAGCCTGACCTGTATTGCAGGAGGCCTGTGTGCAGGCTAATGGATATAAATTACATGAGATTTATAATAGTTTAACATTTTTATTATTTTTTTGCCTGTGTGAGCTCTGTGAGACAGTTCCGCTATGTGATCATGTGGTATGGGTCCTGCTATGTAATAATACAGTAAAAGCTATGGATCTGCTATATGTGTATGCAGCCTTAGATAAGAGCTGTTAGTTGTGCGGTCACTGAGCTGATTTCTTGCACTAGTTGCTGGTTGTGTATTGATTGCACCTGGTATCTTTCTTACACTGGCACTGCTTTTTCTTGTTGCATTGAAGCTATGAAACTGCATTGTGTGTACACAACCCTAGATTTGCTAGGTGTGTATTGGTGACACCTGATGCGTGATTTATTACACCTGAGTGTGATTCCTGGCTCTAGTTCTGTGATTGAAGGATGCAGTGAAGCTGTGAGACTGCAGTGTGTGAACACAAGCCCAGAGTTGCTAGGTGAATATTGATTCCTTGCTCCAGTTCTGCTGTGGAAGGATGCATTGTGTGAACACAAACCTAGAGTTGCTGTTATTGCACCTGACCTCTGATTCCTTGCTCTAACACTGCTGTGGAAAGATGCATTGTGTGAACACAAGCCTAGAGTAGCTATTTATTGCACCTAATGTCTGATTCCTTGCTCTAGTTCTGCTGTGGAAAGATGCATTGTGTGAACACAAGCCTAGAGTTGCTATATTTTATTTTTTTTTATTTTTTTTTTTATTACACCTAATGTTTTATTCAGTACTGCTATTGAATGAGGCAGTAAAGTTATGAAACTTCGTTGTGTGAACACAACCCTAGGATTGCTAGTGGTGTATTGATTGCAACTTACATGTCAGCTATAGCTCTGCTTTTTGTTTGATGCAGTGCAGTTATGAGACTGCATTGTGTGAACACAACCCTAAAGTTCCTGGTTGTGTATTGAGCATCTGGGGTCTTTTCTAGCACGGTTACTGATATTTAATGTTGCATTGAAGCTATAAAACAGCATTGTGTGTACACACGCCTAGAGTTGCTACATGTATAGTACTGCTATTTTTAAAATAGTAAAACGAAGATATTGCAGGGTATGATCACAACTTTAGAGTTTCTAGTTGTGTACCGAGTATACCTGGTGTCTGTCTTACATTAGTTCTGCTATTGAAACAATGATCCATTGAAGCAAGGAGGCTGCATCGTGTAAACACAGCCTTAGAATTGCTAGTTATGTATCAGCTGCTCTGAGGTATCTGGTTTTCTTGTACTACACAGCAGTCTGTTGCCTCTTTACCTGGCACAGGTTTATTTATCATTTTATCTCACTTAATGCAGGAATCTAATGCCCAAAGTTTCAGGGTGAGGAAACCTTTGGCAAAGCTCAGTCACTTATGTATGTGTATCCTGCAAGATTCCACATCCAGATGGCAGTGGAATTTATTTTTGTTTGTAGATTGTATCTTCATTGTAACCCATTACAGAATATGCTATATCTTAAGCAGATGGTGCTTGCTTCTGAGTATGCGTGTCACTCCACATTTGGCTTCCCGATCCATGGCCCCTCCATGCTTGGAGAGGAGCATTAGACTTTGCCAGAGATGGATGTTCTTTCTAATAATACTCTATGTACCATGAGAATCCACCTGAATGGATTGGGGACACTGAGGAAGGACTCTTCCTTACAGAAAGGAACAATCTCTGCCCCAGTCTGAAAAGGAGAAGGAAATCCTCCCTTGTTCCCCATTCTATAGAAGTTTCCAGCATGGAAGGTACTGGAAGAAATGATGGATCCGTCACTAAAAGGGATCATCCGTCTCAGAGGTCTTGTGGATGGGGGACAAAGAAGCTTGTGACTAAAGCTTCTCTGGCAGCAACCGTAGGTTTACCTTATGGTGCCATATTCTCGACAGTTTCCGATCCAAAGAAGGTAAGTTGTTGGTGAACGTCCATAGATCTACAGTTCTAAGCAAAGAAGGTTCCATATGGAGAACATATGCTCTGTGCTCCCCCTCCTAAAGGAGACTAACCATGCTAGTTGTGAGAGACACATATCTACATGTACCTGGCTACAGAGAAGACTGTATACACCTGCATGTACCTGGCTACAGAGAAGACTGTATACACCTGCATGTACCTAGCTACAGAGAAGACTGCATATTCCTTTTGCATCTTTCTGAAATAACCTCAGCTCCCTTTACATTCACTAAGGTTACCTGCCGGGCCTGGGATGACATATATCTGTCCTAAGATAAGAAGGGAAGTAGGTGGGACACTCTTCTATGTTATGTCAGCTGTAGTCACCATCTGGAGAGAATCCAAGATCACCATTGTCTCCTTCCTGCACGAGTGATTGTTAATTATCAAAAACTTACAGTGATATATTTTCACCTACCCATAACCATTCCTGGGTCAGGATTCCTAGAACTCCCCATTGGTGTATCTTCACCCAATGATGATTGTCAGGTCTCATGACGTCTGCAAGCAACGAATTGAAAAGGCAGGTTGGCATATGTATCCCCTTGCAGCAGATGCTGTCAGTATGGGACCAAAGAATAAACAGCCTACATTGGGTTTATGGTTTATACCCACAGATAAAAGGGCCTCAACATTTTCTTCAGTCAGTGGCAGACCAATCTCGCCCTCAAAGTGGGTGGAGGCAACCACTGATCCATCTAAGAAAGGGTGATACAGGCGAAGAAGACTTTGTTCCTAACACAAGTGGCTGTCATCCAACATGTGAGAGATGAGTGCAGTAAGTGAGCTCCACTCCACTTCAGCACATCAATCTATGGGGAAGCTATCGGAGTAAGATCGAGAACACATCTACAGTGGTGCATATCGATCTTCAGAGCTGCATGTGACCAGTAGCATTACTGTTAAAAGCAGAAGCTGTTTTTTGCATGGACCAAGAGATCTATCCAGCAACAAGGGAAGTCACAATGCCTTAATGTAAAAGGCTAAAGCCATTATATTACCCTGACAGAAGAATGGTCTCTGGACCACGAGAAGTTCTGGTGAATCGCCAGATATTACAGCGACCCATTGGTCCCATGGCCATTTCGGGTAAAACCAGGATGCATGGTTTTAACTCCCTAAAAACTACTGTGGACAACAATCAGTAGAAGTCTTGTAAAAGACAATGCAGGATCAGTCTCATTAATCCTGAGAGCCACAGATTGGCCCAAGAGGTCATTGTGGTAATTGTTGTTCTCTCCTGAGGAATATGTCCAAAAGGACATTTTGGAGACTTCCCAAGATTCCTCACCTACTGCCCCATGAGGACGGATTATGTCTGGCAAATCACCAGATATTATGGCGACCCTTACGTGGACCTAATGGCCATTTCGGATAACGCCAGAATACGTGGTTTTTACTCCCTAAAACTGCTAGGGACGACAACCCGTAGTAGTCTTGTAAGGACAAGACAGAATCATGCCTCATTACTCCTAATGGCTCAAGAAGGCATGGGTGTTCTCTCCTGATGCATGTGTCCAAAAGGACATTTTGGAGACTTTCCCAGAATCCTCACTTACTGTCACAGAAGGGCAGATTGTGTCTGGGTCTGGACCACCTATGATTGACGGCCTGAAGATTGACAGGCCTAATGAGCTGAGGCTTTTTAGAATTGGTGGTAAACATGATTCTGCTATTAAGAGCAGAACCCACAAAGAGAACCTCCCTGAGGGTTAAGGACATTGTATATCCTGGTGTGAAGAATCGGACTTCTCCCATATCACTGTCTATCAAGGCGATCCTTCGATTTCTCCAGGATGGGTTTGAGAATGGGCTGAAGCTGCGACCGTCAAAGTACATGTCTCTGCTCTTCCAGACAGCTGACTGTCCGAAAAAATCCCTAATACAAAGATTTATTAAAGCTACGCAAAGGATTAAAGCAACTGTAATGGATCCAACTCGCAGGTGGGATCCGAGACTCATCCTTCATCACCTTGCATGGCTCCGTTTTGAGTTCTTATCTTTAGTTGACTTAAAATACCTGACCCTCAAGGTATGCTTCCTAGTAGCTATTACATCTGCTAAACGCAGGAGTATGTTCAGACTTTAGGAGCCACTGAACCATATCTTGTTATCCTTCAGGACTTTGTCTTTTACCCTTAAGGTTCCTTCCTTATCCAACATTACTCCGCAGATTGAGTTACCTGTTTTTGCCTAAATTCCTCCAATGAGGAAGCATTACAACGGCACTCTCTGGTTGTGGGCGGAGCCTTGGGCCTGCACTCTCTGGTTGTGGGCGAAGCCTTGAGAGTTTATTTAGTGAGAACCAGAGAAGTCAGAAGATTTTTATCTGTATCTTTTTCAGGAAGGAACAGTGATTGGAAGTCCTCAAAAGCCACTTTATCCAGATGGATACGGCAGACTCTGTGTGTTACCAAGAGGTGAGAGTCCAAGTACCTGAATCCATTAAGGCCCTTACCACAAGGGCAATGTCTACATCCTGGGTGGAGGAGATTTGCATTCTCATTGATCAGATATACAAAACTGCATTGTGGTCTTCTTATACTTTTGGACATTAGAACCTCTGGGCAACCAATCTTGGTAAACCGGTTCTCATGACTGCTGTATGATTCTCCCACCCTTTATGTGATCTTGCTATATCCCCATTATGTGCTGCTGCTTAGGACGTAAGGGAAAGTGGAATTTTATACTCACCGTAAATTCTCTTTCCTGTAGTCCGAAGCAGCAGCACAAACTAACCCTCCCTATAAAAGTTTATGCATCATACCTTGAGTGTTTTGGCTTATGTTTTCCTAGATCGTTAGAAGTACACAAGGAGGCTGGGTCAGCATAGGGCCTTATAGGCGGGGCAATTAACTCTTTATTGCTTGTTACCATCTGTCCTATCATTGCAGGAAGATAGAATCTTCCCCATTATGTGCTGCTGCTTCGGACTACAGGAAAGAGAATTTACGGTGAGTATAAAATTCCACTCTGTGTTGTTTTGTTGTGCACACTTGTACTCGGTATATAAGGTCTTTTTGTTATGTTCACTGTAATTGCACTGTACCTGCACCATACTCTGAAGGGGTTAATATAAAGCCAAGCTATGACACAGGAAGCTTAGAAGCCGGTAGTTTCCCACTGTTGCTGTGAGATGGTGTGCAGAGCTGAGGTTTTGGAGGGGAAAAAACAGACACTGATCTTTTCAATGTTGTTTATGTCTAGAAAGAAGCTGCTGTGTCATTCCCATAGACCTGTATGGAAACTCAATCAAAGTCTGTGGCATACTAAAGTTGTGATTGTGTGATATAAAGCTGTGATTGCTGCCCCCCTGACAGATTTGTATAACCAATCCCTGCTAACAGGAGATGTCCCCGATGATTGGAGAACAGCCAATGTTATACCAATCCACAAGAAGGGGAGTAGAGAAGAGCCCAGTAACTACAGGCCAGTGAGCCTGACATCTGTAGTAGTGAAAATGACGAAAAAGAAGATAATGGATCGCCTAAGAATCAACAACTTTGATGGATCCAAAAAAGCATGGCTTTACTGGGGGCCGATAATGTCAGACTAATCTCATTGATTTCTTTGATTATGCCACAATAGTGCTGGATGAAGGTGGTGCTGTGGATATCGCCTATCTGGACTTCAGCAAAGCTTTTGATACAGTTCCCCATCAACCCCATAAAGGGTTGATATTCCTGGAGGTGTCAGTAATATGGAAAACAATTTAGCTTGGCTAGATAAGTGGTCCAAACTGTGCAAATTGAAAAGTTTAACGTTTCCAAATGTAAAATAATGCACTTGGGGAGGAGGAATCCTCTATCAGAGTATCACATCGGCAGTTCTGTGTTGGAAAAGACTTCAGAAGAGAAGGATTTAGGGGTAATGATATCGGACAGCCTTAAAATGAGTCACCAGTGCAACCAGGCGGTGGGGAAAGCAAATCGTATGCTGGGGTGTATAGCTAGAGGTATAACCAGTAGGAAGAGGGAGATTGTGATCCCGCTGTATAGAGCTCTGGTGAGGCCACATCTGGAATACTGTGTCCAGTTCTGGAGACCTCATCTAAAAAAGGACATTGATAAAATAGAACGGGTCCAAAGACGCGCTACATAAATGGTGGAGGGTGTGAGGCATAAACCATATCAGGAAAGACTTAGGCCCCATTCACACATCCGTGTCAGTTTTTACTGTCAGGAAATCCTGATCAGGAGGCCTTAAATGTCATCAGGAAAGTATCAGGATTTCCTGACAGTAATCCGTTTTACCTTCAGGAAACCATCAGGAAAAACCTTCAGGATTTACTGATGAGAAGAAAAATAGGACATGTATTTCTGCAAACTGGATGGTCACAGCTTGCAGAATTACATCTCCCATCATGCTTGGCTGACAGGTCATGATGGAAGTTGTACTTCTGCAGCCTGTGGCCATCCAGGTTGTAGAAGTACAACTCCCATCATGACTTGTCAGCAGGGGCATGGTGGGAGTTGTACTTCTGCAACCTGGATGGCCACAGGCTGCAGAAGTAGAACTCCCATCATGGCCTGTCAGCGTCGAGTGGCCGCGGGGGGTGCGGGGGTGCGGCGAGTGGCCGCGGGGGGGGGGGGGTGCGGGGGTGCCGCGGGGGGCACCTGCAGACAGGGATGCGGACGAAGAGGCAGCAGGACGACGGGGCAGAGGCGGAAGGTGAGTGGAACTCCGGACGCTTTCCTGATGTGCATCAGGAAAGCGTCCGGGGCCCGGGCGCTCCCATAGACTCCTATGGGCTGGATTTCCGGACGAAAATAGGACCGGTTCTAAAAAATCCGGTCCTATTTTCCGGAACGGACACCCTTCCGGAAAATTACGGACGGAAATCCGGGTGGTTTTTCCGGACGTGTGAAGGGGGCCTTAAGGATTTGAATCTGTATAGTCTGGAGGAAAGAAGGGAAAGGGGGGACATGACGGAAACCTTTAAGTATGTTACAGGACTAAATAAGGTTCAAGAGGGAAGTGTTTTAGTAAAAAACTGAGCTCAAGAACAAAAGGACACAGTGAGAGGTTAATTGGGGGAAAGATCAGAAGCAACGTGAAAAAATATTATTTTACTGAAAGAGTAGTAGATACTTGGAACAAACTTCCAGCAGAGGTGGTTGGTAAATCCACAATAACAGAATTTAAACATGCCTGGGATAAACATACATCTATCCTAAGATAATAAGAAAGGAAATACTAAAAGGGCCGACTAGATGGACCTAGTGGGTTTTTTTCTGCCGACAATCTTCTATGTTTCTATGTAAAGTTGAAACATTGTATCTGTTAAGGCCGTGCTTCTCCACTCCACCCCGCCCACTAGAAAGTTCTAATTTTCTCCCAAACAGTATAAAAGGAAGAGTCAGTCACCTGGTATTCTGCAGAGACCAGAGAAGTGAAGAGACTCTGCTAGACCGCACAGAAGACGAAGAAGAAACCGCTGTTTCCTGTGAACCCTGACTGTCTGGACTTATTACCCATTGGGGTGCACCACATCTTACCATCCCTCCCAGAGAGCAGTAACACCTGGTGACACCTCAATAGTGTCTGAGGGCCGAGCACTGTCACCACTTCAACCCCGGGCGCTACAGACATATCTGGATACTTAGGGGCACATAAGGGGGGATGCAACATGGATTTCAAAATTTTAAATCCAGCTGTGGCATCTACCCTCCATGTCCGTTCACTGCAGATCATATCAGGAAGCCCATTCAGCTCAATAGTCGTAGTATAATAATTTTACTTAATATTTAAAAAAAAAAAAAGGATGTGTGAAAATTCATTGGGAGCGTTATTTAAAAAAAAGGTGATTCCCGCTACAGATCCTGTCTGTGCTAGTCGCTCCTCACAAGTGCTTCTGCTGCCATCTACTGGTGTCTGTGCTAAGTCCTTCTGGGTCGAAGAGAGTCCATGTGCTAGCGCTGTCTACTGCTTTTCTGGGAGAAAGCGCCATTTTACAACGCTGATCCACCGGCGTCCAATGATGTCATAGAGAAGAGGTGAGTATACACAGCTGATCCACCAACGGCCATTGCTGTCCTAGAAGAAAACTTAATTTAATGCGGCTGGCCCACCGATGTCCACTGCTGTACTTGGGAGATAGTGTCACTTTACGCTTCTCAATTACCAATATCCACAGCTTTCCTGGGAGAAAATTGATGTTACGCCGCCGATCCGCAGATGTCCACTGCTGTCTATGGCAGAAATTGAAAATTTTACTTTTTTTAAATTGTGATTTTTCCAACTTTTGACACTTGCATGAACATGCAATACCACATTGGTCCTTCTGTAATAAACCCAGTACTGCAGCTGCTATAGTTTGGCTGTTTGGCTTGAGTAAAACATTTCCCACACTATGAATATTAAAATGGCTTCTCTTCTGTGTGAATTCTTCGATGTTAAACAAGATTTGATTTTTCAGTAAAACATTTGCCACGATCTGAACGTAAAAATGGCTTGTCATCTGTGTGACTTTGATGTTTAAATATATTATCAGATTTTTTAAAAAATACATGATTTCTTAGAAAAACAGCCCCACTTTCTTAACATGGAACTGGCTACTTTCTTTTGTGAAATTTGATTTACAAGTAAAACATTTCTCACATTTTGAACATGAAAATGGCTTCTCTTCCGTGTGAATTATTTGATGTTTAACAAGATTTGATTTTTCAGTAAAACATTTCCCACAATCTAAACATGAAAATGGCTTCTCTTTTGTGTGAATTCTTTGGTGTTTAACAAGATTTGATTTCAGAGTAAAACATTTTCCACATTCTGAACATGAAAATGGCTGATCTCCTGTATGAGTTCTTTGATGCTCAACAAGATTTGATTTTACAGTAAAACATTTTCCACATTCTGAATATGAAAAAGGCTTCTCCATTGTGTGAAATCTTTGATGGTGAAGATTTTATAGTAAAACAGTTCCCACATTCCGAACATGAAAATGGCTTCTCCCCTGTGTGAGTTTTCTGATGATGAACAAGAGATGATTTGAGTAAAAATTCTTCCACAGTCTGAACATGAAAATGCCCTCTCCCCTATAAGATATTTTTTGTGAGTAAAACATTTTTCACGTTGTAAATATGAAAACTGGGGCTTTCCTATATTTTCTCTTTGATGCTCATTGTCTTTTCTGTAAATGTCAGCTTGCTGTGATGAGCTCCACAACGCCACCATAGAACAATGCCAACATTTACCTTAGTGAGGGACCACAGCTTGAAGAACATTTGGACATCCAGGGTATGGAACTTTTCTTCCAGATCATTTTTTGGATTTTCACAAAAAGATGGAAGAACGATGTCTTGTGATCGGTGGTAATCTGAAACCACCTTAGGTAGGAAGTTAGGATCTGTATTCAGGATTATCCTATCATCTTGGATGACACAGTAGGGACAGGCTATGGTTAGAGCCTGGAGCTCACGTATCCGCCTTACTGAGGAGATGGCAACTAAGAAAGCAGTCTTAAAGGAGATCTAGAAAGACGTTCCAAGACTACATTTAAATGCGGATAAATATTTTATAGGGTAGGATTAATTTTTGATGCCTTTTTTATAAATCTCTTGATCCAACGATGGTCGGCTAGGTTGGTATCATGCATAGCGGATAAAGCAGAAGTTTGAATTTTAAGGATAGCAGGTTTAAGACCTTTAACTAAACCTGCCTGCAAGAAGTCCAGAATTTGAGGCATGTTGGGTGGTGATGGCATCTGAGGTGGAGAATCACACCAGGCACAAAAAAAAAACCTTTCCACAACTTCAAATATATCTTTGCTGTGACTGGTTTCCTGCTTTTTATCAGCGTGGAAATCACCACATCTGAAAGTCCGCTATTCTTAAGGATGGACTTTTGAGGACCCAGGCAGAAAGAAGATGAGCTGGGTTTGGATGGTATACCGAACCCTGATGAAGGTCCTGTAGAAGAGGGAGATGTAGCGGATGGTCTATCGCTAACTTTTGAAGAAGACCAAACCAACTCCTCTTGGGCCAATAAGGGACAATTAGTATTACAGTGGTCCTTTCTGTTAGGATCTCCTGTAGGACCTTTGGCTGGGTGAAAGGACCAAGGTTGGTCTAGAGCTACGGATTTAGTGAAAAAAAGATGTCCACTTTCCGGTTGTTCCTGGTAGTGAACGGGTCTATCTCAGGGACTCCAAGTGAGAGGTGGCCTGATTAAAAATGGCGTTCTTCAGAGACCACTTGCCTGTATCTATGATGTTCCTGCTGAGGAAGTCCGCTTGAATATTCATTGTTCCCCTGAGGTGGGTAACAGACAGAGATCTGATGTTTTCTTCTGCCCAGATGAAAATCTTATCCGATAGGGACTGCAATGCGGTCACCTTTGAGCTGCCCTGTCGCCTTAGATGGGATACAGCTGACATGTTGTCCGATAACACGTGAACGTGTGCATTCTTTAATGTATGCTTGGCATGAAGAAATAACATCTGCATGGTCTTTAGCTCTTGGTAGTTGGAAGACATGTTTGTCATGTGGGGAGGCCATGTTCCCTGAAATATTTGAGATCCCATCTGGGCTCTCCACCCTAATTTGCTGGCATCTGTGTACACTAGTATTTTGTGGTGTAGATTGCAGGAAACTACTTTGATTAAGTTGTTGGTCTGAAGCCACTACTTTCGAGATATTCTCACCAAGGGTGTTAGAGTGTGTTTACGCCCCAAGTCGTTTTTGGAGGCATCTGGAATGCTCTTGGCTCCAGGACACCGCTGGTATGCAGGAAGTATGCAGGAAGATCCAAGGATCGATATCGCCTCCCGTATCTTGCGCTTCTTTTTCCTGATTCTAAGAACTAGTTTCCCTTTTTGTCTGCTGAGCGAAAACACATCTGTAATTTTGAGTCCACCAATATTCACAGGAATACTTTTTGTTGAGACGGGGTTAAATCAGATTTTTTTTTTTAGATTGATTATTGAGTCTACTGATCCCAGTAGTGACTGAACCGTCTGGAGATCCTCCTGTAGTTTCTGGGTATATTCTGCAATCAGAAGAAGCTGCAACACGTGGTGACACCAAGACAATGTCTGAGGGCCCAGCATTGGCAACACTTCATAAAGGGACATAAGGGGGGGGGGTGCATTCACCATGGATTTTAAAATTTGAATATAGCTGTGACAAAATGATCCATCTACCCTCCATGTCTGTTCAGTGCAGATGGTAGGAGGAGAGGGGGCAACCTTGTGTCATTCCTGTGAAGATGTCGAAGTGCAAAGTATTATGGTGCGTTTACACAGAGATTTATCTGCCAGGTTTTGGAAGCCAAAGCCAAGAATAGATTTGAAAAGAGGAGAAATCTCAGTCTTTCCTTTATGGCCTTTTCTCTATTTATAGTCTATTCATGCCTTTGGCTTCAAAAATCTGTCTCTCTTTGTGTGTAAACGCACCGTGAAGTCTGTTGATCTGGAGTTGCCGTCAGTTTCTGTATAAGTTATAATATATTGGGAGAATATAGGGCCAAACCGTCTACGCTGAATAGTGGTGGGAATACAGGGCCATGAGGTCTTGTCGGAGGCCTTTCCTGCATCTACCCTAAGTATAATGGTCAAAGGTCATGAGGGGTTGTGAATTCGATCACTTATGAATTCTTAACCCTAGTAACAAGCACTCGTCATTACCGAGCCATGTCTGTGAGCGCCGGGACTATCTGTGTTTTGTCTCTTTTTTTTTTTAACAGAGAAAAGACCAAATATCGTCACGAAGGGAAAAAGGAGCTCAACCAAATGTATAACGCTGATTTAAAGATGGAATAAAAAATAAATAAATAAAGTGAGTATATTACATAGCTGCTAGTGATCACAACCCCTGTTTTTTTTTTTTTTAATTTTCACAACAGGTACCGCCGGGACTGTGATGTATATTAAAATTTAGGCAGAATGATAATATAGCTGGAAAACTGACAGGACACAGAGCTTATAATATTCCACACAGAATAGTTACAGCCGGTGACTGAGGAGAATGTGTGACTGTTCTCTGCATTTAGTGGTCACTACTCACCTGGGCGGTTACCTGTAGTGATGTCCTCCTTATACTGCTCATCACTGCTGTCATCTGTCTCTTCTTCTTTTACCCTTATGTCTATGGCATTCATAGAGTTTAGATGTTTCCCCATAGGAATGTCTCCCTTATACTGCTCATCACTGCTGTCATCTGTGTCTTCTTCTTCTTCTTCTTTTACTACTATGTCCATAGCCATTTTATGATTCAGATGCTCCCCGATAGTAATTTCCTCCTTGTACTGCTCATTACCGCTCACATCTGTCTCTGGAGCATTAATATTGTTCACATCTTCTCCCTGATTCATAAGATGTGAGAGAAATATTGTAGAAGTCATCAGACAGTCGGAGAAGTCAGGTGGGATGTACAGATCATAGGGAACATCTCCATCTACCTGATCCTGTGGGAGAAGAGGACGGGGACATCTCTCTGGTGCTGTTCTCTTACTGGATCTGACTGGAGGGAACACATACAGAGACTGAATTCATTCTTTCCATCCAGATAATACAGAGAGGAGGTGTGTATATAGTCCTGTCTATTACCTGCTGATGGGAGGGGCTGCTGATCCTCCAGCATCACATCCTTGTACTGATCCTTGTGTCCTTCTACATACTCCCACTCCTCCATGGAGAAATAGACCGCCACGTCCTGACACCTTATAGGAACCTGACACACACAATGATCACACAGTCATCCCCCCCACCCCTCCAGTGGTGTTACTGTATAATGTCCCAGCATTCCCAGCAGCCACAGTCTCACCTCTCCACTCAGCAGCTCCACCATCTTGTTGGTGACTTCTAGGATCTTCTCTTCCTCCATGTCCTCATGTATCAGGGGCCCCGGGATTGGGCTCAGGGTTCTTCCCCATCCTTCACACCTAGGGGCCCCACAGCGCCCACTAGAGGACTTCTTCACTACTGTGTAATCCTGCGTATGGAGAGACACATTACTATCACTCCATCCATTCCCAGAATCCCTCACCTCTCCAGTCCTATCCATCTGTTATTCCATAGATAAGAATGATGTCATGATGACATCACTCCCAGAATCCCTCACCTCTCCAGTCCTATCCATCTGTTATTCCATAGATAAGAATGATGTCATGATGACATCACTCCCAGAATCCCTCACCTCCCCAGTCCTATCCATCTGTTATTCCATAGATAAGAATGATGTCATGATGACATCACTCCCAGAATCCCTCACCTCCCCAGTAAGCAGGAAGAGTATGTGTAGGGTGAGGGTTATTATCCTCTCGGCCATCTTGTCTCTGTCTCTCTCCATGGTTGATGGGTTGGTCTCTTATATAGAAGATATCAGCAGAGGATCCTGTAGAGATGAATAGAAAGTAGAGGATACAATGTATAATAAAGAATGGGAGTAAAAAGTACAACAAACCCGGCACAGCGATAGAAAGAAAAACGTTATGAATGTGTAAAGATGTTTGAGCTCTTGTGATGCGTCATAGAAAGAAAACTTTATCCTCACAACTCAGCACCGCAGGGACGGGGGGAAGGGGGGGGGGGGGGGGTTGGGGGGGCCCTGGTGCAAGAGGTCAACCTGGCCGCCAACCCAACCTTCCTAAGGTCACTGTGTTCCTACTATTAAAGGACACCTGTCACCCCCCGTGCCGGGGTGACAGGCTCCCGACCCCCTGTTAGATCCCCCTATACTTACGTGATCCCGCCGATTTCAGCGCCCGAAGCCCGGCGCGCGCGCTGACAGCAGAGTCAGATGCCCATAGAGAATGAATGGGGAGTCCGATGCTCCGTCATTCTCTATGGGCATCGGACTTATCTCTCAGCACGCGCGCCGGGCTTCAGGCACTGAAATCTCCGGGACCCGGCCGGCTCAGGAAGCGGGACCTGGCGGGATCACGTAAGTATAGGGGGATCTAACAGGGGTCGGGAGCCTGTCACCCCGGCACGGGGGGTGACAGGTCCTCTTTAAAGGGGTTATCCAGTGTTAGAAAAACATGGCCACTTTCTTTCTTATAGAGACAGCACGACTCTTGTCTCCAGTTCCACTGTGGTTTGCTATTAAAGTGACTGTACCACCGGGTCCAGACAGAAGCACTGGAGGCGGTGGACCCACCCTTAGTGGAAAGAAACCCCCGCCCCTCTAGGATAGGGTTTCATTGATACTAATGGAGTCACGTCATGGAGTGGCTGGGGTTTTTTACCAATAAGGGTGGGTCGGCCGCCTCCAGTGCTTCTGCCTGGGCCTGGTGATACAGTCACTTTTAGCCAAGTTTAAAAACCGCACCCAGCCTGGAGACCAGAGTGATGCTGTCTCTGGAAGAAAGTGGCCATGGTTTGTTTGTTTTTTTTTTAATACATTTTATTAAGGCCCAAGAGCACCCTTATACATGACCATCAAAGTGTTTGATATTTGAGGAGCTTATAAAATGTACTCGTGTAGCGGTCAGGCCCAGGTGCCTCAGAGTTTTTAAGAGACGCAATGGTTTCCTTAACGGTGGTAGAGAAGTTGAGTTGTTCTGGCGTTATACAGGGAGGTGTAACTTTATTGAGAATTGTATTGGGGTTTGGAGAGGGAGAAGTAGTGCTGGTATAAAGGTCAGTATTGTACCTGCCCAGCCAGTCAATTATTTGCTTCGGGTAAAAAAATGTTTTATAATGGGTTGAAAGGGTTTGAGCCCCCTGCAGATTGGCCAAGAGGTTTCCTGTTTTATTACTAAATCAGCGATTGCGGCGTTTAAGTGTAAGTGACAGGAAGAGTTCCCTGTCACCTAACGCAGTGTGACTGTGGGGGTCCTGATCGTTGTAACGGACCGCCGGAGGTCTCTCACCTTCCTCTGTGCGGTCCGATCGGCGATCTGTGTAATGTAATAAATGAATGTAACAATCCCTCAAAGGGACTTAAAGTGTGTAAATAAAAAAAGTAAAAACCATTATTACACTACCCCAAAGCCCCTCCCCCAATAAAAGTTAAAATCACCCCCTTTCCCATTATATAAATAAAACATATAAAAATAAATAAACATATAATATACTGTAGCGTGCGTAATTGTCCGATCTATTAAAATATAACAATCGTCATCACTAACGGCGAACGGCATAAACCAATTACCAATTTTTTTTTTGTTACATTTTATTATATATATATATATATATATATATATATATATATATATATATATATATACTAGAAAATGTACCCGGCGCTGCAAGTATAAAGTGTCAGTGTGCTAATTAGATTTGTTAATCAGTGGAATTAGTGTATACCTGTAGTGCATAGTTGGAGGGGTTCTGTATACCCACAATGTATAGTTTTTAGGGGTCTCGCATATCTGTAGTGCATAGTTGGGGGGGCTGTATACCTATAGTATATAGTTGGGGGGGGTCCTGTATACCTGTAGTGTGTAGTTGGGGGGGGCTGTATACCTGTAGTGTATAGTTGAGGGAGGTCCTGTATACCTGCAGTGTACAGTTGGTGAAGGTCCTGTATACCTGTACTGTATAGTTCGGGAGTCCTGTATACCTGTAGTATATAGTTGGTGCTGGATACCTGTAGTGTATAATTGGTGGAGGTCTTGTATTCCTGTAGTATATAGTTCGGGGGTCCTGTATACCTGTAGTGCATAGTTTGAGGGTCCTGTATAACTGTAGTATAGAGTTGGTGGAGGTCCTGTATACCTTAAGTGTATAGTTTGGGGTCCTATATACCTGTAGTAAATAGTTGTGGAGTTCCTGTATACCTGTAGTATATAGCTTTGGGGTCCTGTATACCTGTAGTATATAGTTGATGGAGTTCCTGTATACCTGTAGTATATAGCTTTGGGGTCCTGTATACCTGTAGTAAAAAGTTGGTGAAGGTGCTGTATACCTGTAGTATAGAGTTGGTGTAGGTCCTGTATACCTGTAGTATAGAGTTGGTGTAGGTCCTGTATACCTGTAGTGTATAGTTTTGAGGTCCTGTATACCTGTAGTGTATAGTTTGGGGTCCTATATACCTGTAGTATATAGTTGTCGAAGATCCTGTATACCTGTAGTGTATAGTTTTGGGGTCCTGTATACCTGTAGTGTATAGTTTGGGATCCTGTATACCTGTAGTATATAGTTGGTGGAGGTCCTGTATACCTGAAGTATATAGTTGGTGGAGGTCCTGTATACCTTTAGTGTATAGTTTTGGGTCCTTTATACCTGTAGTGTAAAGTTCGGGGTCCTGTATACCTGTAGTATATAGTTGGTGGAGGTCCCATGCACTTTTAGTGTATAGTTTTGGGGTCCTGTATACCTGTAGTGTCCTGTATACTTGCAGGGTCGTATTTACCATTAGGCACCCTGGTGCGTAGGGTAGCACCTTGCAGAGGGGCAGTACCCTCCCGTTCAGACTTGCCAAAAAATCTTTGGTCAGGTCTTGTATAGCGGTGTTATCCAGTCACAGTATGGCGGTATTGGTCAGGTCTGGTATGGCAGTGTTATTCAGTCACAGTGTGTCGGTATTGGTCATGTCTGGTATGGCGGTGTTATCCAGTCACAGTATGGCGGTATTGGTAAGGTCTGGCAGTGTTATTCAGTCACAGTGTGTCGGTATTGGTCATGTCTGGTATGGCAGTGTTATCCAGTCACAGTATGGCGGTATTGGTCAGGTCTGGTGTGGCGGTGTTCTCCAGTCACAGTGTGGTGGTATTGGTCAGGTCTGGTATAGTGGTGTTATCCAGTCACAGCATGGCGGTATTGGTCAGGTGTGGTATGGCAGTGTTATCCAGTCACAGTATGGCGGTATTGGTCAGGTCTGGTATGACAGTGTTACCTAGCACAGTATTGCGGTATTGGTCAGGTCTGGTGTGGCAGTGTTATCCAGTCACAGTATGGCGGTATTGGTCAGGTCTGGTGTGGCAGTGTTATCCAGTCATAGTATGGTGGTATTGGTCAAGTGTGTTATGACAGTGTTATCCCGTCACAGTAAGGTGGTATTGGTCAGGTCTGGTATAGTGGTGTTATCCAGTCACAGTATGGCGGTATTGGGCAGGTCTGATATGATGGTGTTATCCAGTCACAGTATGGCGGTATTGGTCAGGTCTGGTGTGGCGGTGTTACCCAGTCACAGTTTGGTGGTATTGGTCAGGTCTGGTATGGCGGTGTTATCCAGTCACAGTATGGCGGTATTGGTCAGGTCTGGTGTGGCAGTGTCATTCAGTCACAGTATGGTGGTATTGGTCAGGTCTGGTATGACAGTGTTACCCAGTCACAGTATGGCGGTATTGATCAGGTCTGGTGTGGCAGTGTTACCTAGTCACAGTTTGCTATACCTGTAGTGCCCTGTATATACATGTACTGTATAGATGGAGTAGGGGGTCCTGTATACATGTACTGTATAGTTGGAGTAGGGGGTCCTGTATATACATGTACTGTATAGATGGAGTAGGGGGCCCTGTATATACATGTACTGTATAGATGGAGTAGGGGGTCCTGTATATACATGTACTGTATAGATCGAGTAGGGGGCCCTGTATATACATGTACTGTATGGATAGAGTAGGGGGCCCTGTATATACATGTACTGTATAGATGGAGTAGGAAGTCCTGTATATACATGTACTGTATGGATGGAGTAGGGGGTCCTGTATATACATGTACTGTATAGATGGAGTAGGGGGTCCTGTATATACATGTACTGTATGGATGGAGTAGGGGGTCCTGTATATACATGTACTGTATAGATGGAGTAGGTGGCCCTGTTTATTCATGTACTGTATAGATGGAGTAGGGGGTCCTGTATATACATGTACTGTATAGATGGAAAAGGGGGCCCTGTATATACATGTACTGTATGGATGGAGTAGGGGGTTCTGTATATACATGTACTGTATAGATGGAGTAGGGGGTCCTGTATATACATGTACTGTATAGATGGAGTAGGGGGTCCTGTATATACATGTACTGTATGGATGGAGTAGGGGGTCCTGTATATACATGTACTGTATAGATGGAGTAGGGGGTCCTGTATATACATGTACTGTATAGATGGAGTAGGGGGTCCTGTATATACATGTACTGTATAGATGGAGTAGTGGGGACTGTATATACATGTACTGTATAGATGGAGTAGGGGGCCCTGTATATACATGTACTGTATAGATGGAGTAGGGGGTCCTGTGTATACATGTACTGTATGGATGGAGTAGGGGATCTACCAGTTATTACTGTGGATGTTGTGAGGCAGCTTCCCTAGCAACCATTGCTCCCTGTGAAAATGAAAGCAGTAATCCTATTGGTTGCTAAGGCTCCAACTGCCGTGTCTGCTGCAGCTAATTATATCACCTGTGTGTGCAGTGAGGAGATTTTCCCATTCATCTCTATGGGGCGCCGCTCTTCCCCCTCCCCCTCCCCTCCTGTACATCTGGGGGGGACGGGACCTTCGCAATAACCTTCCCGGGCACCCAATGTATCTGTGTGTCAAATTTGGGGTCAAACGGTTCAGGCGTTTGGAAGTCTATTTGGGACAGACAGACAGACTTTGATTTTTATTATATAGATATATGAAAAAAATAAAAAGTGATCAAAACGTCCGATCTTCACAAATATGGTATTAATAAAAACTAGAGCTCATGGCGTAAAAAAAAATTACACCCCATACAGCCCCATAGGTGAAAAAATAAAACCGTTATAAGCGTCACAATAAGCCCATTTTATTAATAATTGCAAAAAAGGATTTCATAAAAATATATATATAACATTAGAGAATCTGTGTAACCTGCATATGGTTGTGTTCAGACTGACCTATAGAATAATAGTATCATGTCGCTGTTACCATATAGTGCATTACGTAGACACAGGAACCTCCCAAACGTTACCATATTGCATTCTTTTTTATGATTTCACCAATTTATATCTTCATAAATAATATATTTAGAATTCCATCATACATGTTATGGTAAAATATAAGACGCCATTACACAGTACAACTATTCCTGTAACAAACAAGCACTTACATGGCCTGTAGATAGAAAACAGAGTGCTGGAGCTCTTAGAAGGGGAGGAGGGAAAGGAAACACTAAGATTGCGCGGTCCACTGGGTCATTTTGGGCCTGGTCCTCAAAGGGTTAAAGTGGTTATCCTATGTCCTCCACACTGCTCCCCCTTACTATCCCCCCATCCATAGTGCCCTCTCCCCTAAACACTTTAAAACTCTTACCTGTCTCCTACCTGGAAGGGTGGAGGCTAGAATGTAGTTGCCAGAGGTAGGTCTTGAGGACCTTTGATGATGTCATGCCCATGTGACCAGCCTCATGTGTGGGAGGAGCGCTTCCAGGACCTGCCATGATGTCACAGTCATGTGATCAGTCACATGGAGGAGGAGTCACATGATCAGGGGCTGCTGCTCAGTGTATGCAGGACTCTGCTGTGCTGGATGAGCTGAAGTGATGTGTGTGCAGCAGAGCTGTGTGTGTGATGTGCGTGGAGCAGAGCTGTGTATGTGTGTGTTATATATGCCTGCAGCAGAGCCCTGTGTGTAATGTACATGTAGCTGAGCTGTATGTGTGTAATGTACATGTAGCTGAGCTGTATATGTGTAATGTACATGTAGCTGAGCTGTATATATGTGTAATGTACATGTAGCTGAGCTGTATGTGTGTAATGTACATGTAGCTGAGCTGTATATGTGTAATGTACATGTAGCTGAGCTGTATGTATGTAATGTACATATAGCTGAGCTGTATGTGTGTAATGTACATGTAGCTGAGCTGTGTGTGTGTAATGTGCATGTAGCTGAGCTGTATATGTGTAATGTACATGTAGCTGAGCTGTATGTGTGTAATGTACATGTAGCTGAGCTGTATGTGTGTAATGTACATGTAGCTGAGCTGTATGTGTGTAATGTACATGTAGCTGAGCTGTATATGTGTACACAGTAGAGCTGTATATGTGTAATGTACATGTAGCTGAGCTGTATGTGTGTAATGTACATGTAGCTGAGCTGTATATGTGTAATGTACATGTAGCTGAGCTGTATGTGTACACAGTAGAGCTATATATTTGTAATGTACATGTAGCTGAGCTGTATATGTGTAATGTACATGTAGCTGAGCTGTATATGTGTAATGTACATGTAGCTGAGCTGTATATGTGTAATTTACATGTAGCTGAGCTGTATGTGTGTAATGTACATGTAGCTGAGCTGTATGTGTGTAATGTACATGTAGCTGAGCTGTATGTGTGTAATGTACATGTAGCTAAAACCGCATGCACCATAATTATGCTGAAATATAATTGCTGCTGGAAAGACACTCTACCTTGCCCATATTTATCGTGTTGGGACAAAAATTGCAGTAGGAACTTAGCGGGGAACAGTCCGCAGCAACAAATCCACAAATGAAAAAATGTTCCAGCAAAAAAAAAGTCCTTAAAAAAAAATACTAACTTTATTATAGAAAAAAAACTTCCATAAAATATAGCATGTGAACAGGTACGTGTAAGCTAGACGCGTTTCAGCCTTTATCACTGCTAAATGAATAATGAACATACAACTGTGTGCAACAAAATGTGTGCAAGTTTGCGCACAAGACAAAAACATTTATAGGTACTAACAACAAGTCCCACAATATCCAGTCATTTATTAACTGTGATTCACACCATGCAGTTTATGCCATTCAGTGTTCCTCTTGTAACCTTATGTACATAGGATGCAGCGCCGGAAAATTAAAACCCGCATAGCAGAGCACCTACACTCACCGGCCACTTTATTAGGTAAACCTGTCCAACTGCACGTTACAACTTAATTTCTAATCAGCCAATCACATGGCGGCAACTCAGTGAATTTAGGCATGTAGACATGGTCAAGACTATCTCCTGCAGTTCAAACCGAGCATCAGTATGGGGAAGAAAGGGGATTTGAGGGCCTTTGAACGTGGCATGGTTGTTGGTGCCAGAAGGGCTGGTCTGAGTATTTCAGAAACTGCTGATCTACTGGGATTTTCACGCACAACCATCTCTAGGGTTTACAGAAAATGGTCCGAAAAAGAAAAAACATCCAGTGAGCGGCAGTTCTGTGGGCGGAAATGCCTTGTTGATGCCAGAGGTCAGAGGAGAATGGGCAGACTGGTTCGAGCTGATAGAAAGGCAACAGTGACTCAAATAGCCAACCGTTACAACCAAGGTAGGCAGGAGAGCATCTCTGAACGCACAGTACCTCCAACTTTGAGGCAGATGGGCTACAGCAGCAGAAGACCACACCGGGTGCCACTCCTTTCAGCTAAGAACAGGAAACTGAGGCTACAATTTGCACAAGCTCATCGAAATTGGACAGTAGAAGATTGGAAAAACGTTGCCTGGTCTGATGAGTCTCGATTTCTGCTGCGACATTCTGATGGTAGGGTCAGAATTTGGCGTCAACAACATGAAAGCATGGATCCATCCTGCCTTGTATCAAAGGTTTAGGCTGGTGGTGGTGGTGTCATGGTGTGGGAAATATTTTCTTGGTACTCTTTGGGCCCCTTGGTACCAATTGAGCATCGTTGCAACACCACAGCCTACCTGAGTATTATTGCTGACCATGTCCATCCCTTTATGACCACAATGTACCCAACATCTGATGGCTACTTTCAGCAGGATAATGCGCCATGTCATAAAGCTAGAATCATCTCAGACTGGTTTCTTGAACATGACAATGAGTTCACTGTACTCAAATGGCCTCCACAGTCACCAGATCTCAATCCAATAGAGCATCTTTGGGATGTGGTGGAACGGGAGATTCGCATCATGGATGTGCAGCCGACAAATCTGCCGCAACTGTGTGATGCCATCATGTCAATATGGACCAAAATCTCTGAGGAAGCTTCCAGCACCTTGTTGAATCTATGCCATGAAGAATTGAGGCAGTTCTGAAGGCAAAAGGGGGTCCAACCCGTTACTAGCATGGTGTACCTAATAAAGTGGCCGGTGAGTGTACGTGACATAAGAGCCAAGAATGTAAAATCATCTGGTGCAGCTAAGCACTTTATTGATCACCATGAAGGAGATGTAACATTTTTCACTTTTATGGGTTTAGAAAAAGTAACCAAAAATGTAAGAGGTGGTGACTGGAAGCAGAAGCTCCTCACTAGAGAAGCGTTCTGGATTCTTAAACTAAATACACGCTTTCCTGCAGGTTTAAACTTCAGATCTTCTTTATATCTATGAATAGTTTTTAAAAAACCTATGCTGATACTTTTAGTGCACCACTTTTTCATCCTTAGGACGTCAGTTCTCTCTTCATTTGAATTTTGCTCTACAATTGTAATTGCTAATGGTGCGTTTACACGTAACGATTATAGTGCGAATTTGCGCGATATTGATAGAATTCGAACGATAATCGTACGTGTAAATGCGGCGAACGATCAAACGACGAACGAGAAATCGTTCATTTTGATCTTTCAACATGTCATCAAACAGTTGTTTGTCGTTCGCAAAAAATTCGCAGATCGTTCCGTGTGAACAGTCGTTCGCCGATTTAACCAATGTGTGAGATAGGCTTAAGCGATCGCAAAACGATTTTCCGTACGCTATATCGTATCGTCTAAACGCTGATCGTTATGAAAAAAAAAATCGTTACTCTGACATAGTTAATCGTACGATCGGGCCAATTATCATTTCGTGTAAACGCACCTTAATCAGCATTGTGCAGGTTGCTTGTCTTTTCCCCTTCCCCACTCCCAAGTCTGGTTCAAACCTTGCTTATTAATTAGTCATCTGATGTGTGAACCTGACTGGATACCATGTGGTGAGAGGGTGTTTCTTCTGTTGTTTTAGTTGTATGTCTATTATTCATTTAGCTGTGATAAAGGGAGGTTACAGCCGAAACGCGTCTAGCTTACATGTACCTGTTCACATGCTGTATTTTATGGAAGTTTTTCCTACAATAAAGTTAGTGTACATGTAGCGGAGCTGTATGTGTACACAGTAGAGCTGTATGTGTGTAATGTACATGTAGCTGAGCTGTATATATGTAATGTACATGTAGCTGAGCTGTATGTGTGTAATGTACATGTAGCTGAGCTGTACGTGTAATGTACATGTAGCTGAGCTGTATATGTGTAATGTACACGTAGCTAAGCTGTATATGTGTAATGTACACGTAGCTAAGCTGTATATGTGTAATGTACATGTAGCTGAGCTGTATGTGTACACAGTAGAGCTGTATGTGTGTAATGTACATGTACAGTTATGGTTAAAAGTTTTGAGAATGATACAAATATAAATTTTTAAAAAGTCTACTGCTTCAGTTTTTTTTTTGTTTTTTTTTAATTTAAAGTTTTATTTTATTTTCAATAAGAACAACAAACAAAGGACGTTGAGTCCCGTTTAAGACATAAACCACGTAGAAACACAATAACAAGGCAATATGCAAGCAGTATAAATCAAGGCGAATAGCCAAACAAGTATAGTTGGTACCTGACAGGGCCATAAAACCTGGCTACAAGGTGATAATTGCATGAATTTAGCAATAACTTAAAAAGAAAAACTTTGTCATGAGAAATTAGACATAGTGACACAAAAAGACAAGGACAAGAAGACACAGACACTGGGGGGGGAGGGGATGTTGTTAGCTGAATAACTTGCGTTTATAATGACATTCATTATGTTAAACATTTCGGCCGTGCCTACCAGTAGGGCGATGAGAATGGACCACGCGAGGGGAGGACAGCTCCCATGTTGAAAAGAGCAGGATTGTTCAAACAGCCACGGTTCTATAAGAATCGGTGGAACGAAAGAGCAACCACGGGCTCCAGGTGGCTGTGTACTTCTTTACAGCTGTTGGGGTGACCGCAATAAGATTCTCCATATCATGTATTTGGGCAATTTCAGCGAACCAATCATCTAATGTTGGGGGCTCCGTGGATCTCCACCGTTGGGGTAGCACTGTCTTCGCTGCCTGCAGGAGATGTCTAGCTAAGGACTTCTTGAAACGGGATTGGGCAGTGGGAAACATATATAACAGCACTGCTTTTGGGGTGTTGGGGATAAGGACACCTATGACATTGTGTATGGTGCGTAGGATAGTCGACCAGTATCCCCGTAGCCGCGGGCACGTATACCATACGTGCGACATGGTCCCTAACTCTGTCTCCCAGGCCGAGCAGAAAGACGGTAAGTGCCGAGAACCTGAGGACAGTAACTGTTGGTATACCACAGAGATGATGTGTGGAGGACAGGGAGGGGACACGTATAGATGTTCGAAATCTGTCAGTTCCTGGTGCAAAGTGTGCGTACATTTAGTAGTGGAGTAAAAATGTTGCAATTGAGCATATTCAAACGAGTGCTTTACGGTAGGTGGGGTCGTATCCAGGATCGCTGACAGGGGTAATAGGGCGCCTTGTTTAAGTACCTGATGGAAACGGAGGACCTTGTCGGCTGGGAGCCCTAAGAAAGATGAGAAAAGTCCCGATGCAAACTGTGGGTTGTGTGTTATGGGGGTCAACGGTCCGTGTTTCCGGAGCAGGGGGTGGGATTTGCCTGCCAAGTGTAGGGAGGCTAACGTATGTCGAGTAACGTAGGACAAGGCGGTGTCATCTCGCAGGGAGGGTGACCAGGTCCAAGGGAGGGTGGAGAGGGGCCTGGGGCACTGTGCCTGCGCTGGTTGAACCCATAACTTAGAATTAGAATGATGGACCATGTTTAATATACGAGCATGTACACAGGCCAGGTAGTATAAGCGGCAATCTGGCAGACCAACCCCGCCCGCAGCCTTAGAGCGAGACAAGGTCTCTCGCCTAATCCTGGGACGACCCCTGGACCATACGAAAGAGGTGAAGCAGCGTTGCACTCGTTTCCAGAAGGAAATGGGGATGTGGATGGGGATGGTCTGCAGCAAATACAGAAGCCGAGGCATTAAAGTCATTTTCAAGATATTGATTCTCCCGAACCAAGAGAATTCTTTCTTGTTCCAGGTGTCAAGATCCTTGGTAAAGCGGGCCAGCAAGGGGAGGAAATTTACCTCAAACAGTTGGGAAAGAGTGGGGGGGATGCGGATACCCAGGTATGTGATGCCAGATATAGGCCATGCAAATGGGAAGTTGGATTGAATGGTACTAACCAATGTGGGGTCCAGGGACACGTTCAGGGCTTCAGATTTGGAGAGATTGATTTTAAAGTTGGACCAGGTTCCAAACTGTTCCAACCGAGCCATCAGGGCGGGGAGGGCTACATGCGGATTAGTAACATAGACAAGAAGGTCATCCGCAAAGGCTGAGCATTTATACTCCCGGTTCCCGATGCGGATACCCGTGATATCTGGGTTGGAACGAATCGAGGCTAATAAATTCTCCATGATTAAGGCGTACAGGAGGGGGGATAAAGGGCATCCTTGCCTGGTGCCATTAAAAATGGAGAAGGGGGCTGAGAACATCCCATTCACCTTCAATTGAGCCGAGGGGTTCTGGTATAAAACCAGTATTTTAGTAAGGAAAGGGGGCCGATTCCAACCTGTTAAAGGGTTTGTGTCAGGGAGGGCCACGAAATCCTATCGAAAGCCTTTTCGGCATCTAGGGAAAGGATCATTAGAGGAATGTGGCGCGTTCGCGCATAGTGGATAATATCCAGAGTTTTGAGGGTGTTATCGCGGGCCTCCCGCCCTGGCACAAAGCCCACTTGGTCAGGATGGATGAGGGAGGGTAAGTGGGCATTTAACCTATTGGCCAGTAGCTTAGAATAAATTTTTAAGTCCACGTTCAGCAGGGAAATTGGGCGATAGCTGCCACAGAGCTGGGGGTCCTTGCCCGGTTTTGGGATAAGAGTGATATGTGCGGTGGTAGCATGGGGCGGGAAAGGGACAGAATCCGAGATAGAGTTAAAGGCCAGGAGCAGCATAGGGGAGAGGAATTCCAAGAGGGCTTTATAGAACTGAGCAGTCAGGCCATCCGGTCCTGGGCTCTTCCCTCCGGGTAACTGTGAAATCACATAGGCGAGTTCATGCGCAGCAAACGGTTCCTCCAAGTCTCCCATGACCTCAGCGGGGAGATGCGTTGTGAGGGGTGGAGGAGAGAAGGGCCCAGGAGTCGTGACCCGAGTGGTCGGAAGGTGATATAGGGAGGAATAATATGCGTGGAAGGTGGATGCTATTTCCGAACTATGATGCGTGAGTTGGTGTGCGGAATTCCTGATGCAACCGATGTGCATTTGTGCCATCCGATTCTTCAAGGCTCTGGCCAACATGCGCCCACACTTATTGCCGTATTCATAAAATTTACTACGGCAAGTTTGGAGAAGTTGCCCCCAGGACGCTTCAAGGAGGCGCTTAACCTCCGAGCGGGCAACTTGCAAGTCCCGTAATATAGGTAGGGACAGGGGACGCTTATGGGCCAGCTCCAGGGAAGAAACCTTGGCAAGTGCCTTTTGCAGGGAGATGGCCTTCGCTTTTTTAAGCCTGGAGCCGTGCTTTATAAGCACTCCCCGGAGCACACATTTAAGCGCCTCCCATTGAATAAATGCGTTATAGTTTGCTTCAGATCAGCTAAACATACTGTATCCAGAAGCAAAGACTCATTTAAACGCCAGGACCCCGCAGTCTTCGATAGGAACGGTAGGGTAAGGGAGCAAAAGACAGGGGCGTGATCCGACCATAGTATGTTGCCTATGGAGGCAGTCGCCAACCACGGCAATGCACTATGTTGGATGAGGATATGGTCAATACGGCTGTATATCCCATGTGAATTAGAAAAAGAGGTATAATCTCGGTTCGCAGAATGCATCAAGCGCCAGGCATCATAAAGTTGTAGTTGGAGCAGGGCTTTTTTGACTTTTTTAATCGCTGGGTACGAAAAATTAGAGCAGCCTTTGGAATTGTCCAAGGACGGGTCTAATGTGAGATTAAGGTCTCCGCAGAAGAGCACGGTCCCCCTGACTAAGGGGAGGGATAGATCAATTAGGTTCATGAGGAAAGCAATTTGGTCTTGGTTCGGGGCATAAGTGTTAATTATGGTAAAGATATGGCCACTAATGGAGAGGGTAAGTATTAGGTATCGTGCCGCTGGGTCCGTCGTGCAGGATAGTATTTGACATGGCAGGGACTTGTGTATAGCTAGGGCCACACCCTTGGTTCTAGAATCAGGGTTATTGGCGAAGAACCATTGTGTACAGTGTCTGTCGCGGATCGTGGGTGCATGGCCTGTTTTAAAGTGCGTCTCCTGTAAGCAGAGTATATGTACCTTCCGGCGGTGGAAATGGTGGAGAACCTGCGATCTTTTCCGGGGCGTGTTCAATCCCCTCGCGTTGTAGGTTGCTACATGTAAATCCGCCATTCAGGAAAGATGTAGGTAGGCACCGCCGAAGACCTCCAGGGAATGTCCGGGACTGGGATATGAAATGAGACAGAGAAAATCAGGGTGGGGGAGACACAGACAAACAGGGGAGCACACAAAGACAACAACAGCAGTAAAGGCAAAACTGCAGCGTATACTCTAAGAACCTCAAACTGAGTACTACCAGGCCCGGAAATGTCCAGGCTGGGTTTCCCATCTATTGGGGGGAAGAGACAGCTAAGCATGTAAAGGCATAGACCTAAGGCTCCCTCCCAGACCCAGATGATGAAATGCAAACAAATTACAGGCATAACTCGGCTGAAAATCATAGAAACTGATTAAACAATAACGGGGGTAGCTACAGGGCTAGAGACGAGATGCTGTCCATGGCTCAGGGAAGGCGGGGCTCGGGAGCCAGCGTGGGCTGGGGAGTGCGAGGGAGAAGCCGGGGCAGGTCGGGGGCCATCTCGCCTGGAGGATCGGGGCCCCACGGGCGTCGAGTTGGGAGATCGGGGCGAGAAAGGCCTTTTGGTGCTCCTGGAGGAGGTCAGTAGCGAGGGCCACTCAGGTATGAAGATGTTGGTGATGTTTAAATCTCGTCGAAATCCCGGGATGTCTTCTGGCGCGCGCAGGGTGAGGGACCGACCATTCAAGCGCACAATGAGGGCGAAGGGGAATCCCCAGCGGAAGGGGATATTACGGTCACGTAGGATGTCCAACACCGGGCGGAGAGTGGCCCTTTGGGCCAAGGTATGTCGGGAGAGGTCCTGTAGGATAAGCAGATGCACTCCTCTGTAGGTGACATTGCGTCGGCGCCGGGCTCTTTAGTAGAGTAAAAGTGGACGCGCCAGATGACATCCCTGGGTCTCTGGTTGTCTCGGCTAGGGGGCTGTAGTGCCCTATGCGCTCTGTCTATCTCGATGTGCGTATTAGGTGGCTGCTCCAGGAGGTCATTAAAGATGGTGGACAGCACCGCAAGTAGATCAGAGGAAGGCACAGATTCTGGGAGGCCGCGGATCCTGAGATTATTGCGCCTGTTGCGGTTTTCAATATCGTCTATGTGTTGTTGCAGGACAAACAGCTGATCAGAATGTGATTGCACATCGTGTTGAAGGGCTAGCAGAGTTGTGGAGGTAGTCTCCTGCACAGTTTCCAATACATCTACTTTAGATGAGACCGTTGTGAGTTCAGCATGAAATTGCGCAAATTCATGTTTACATTCATCTAGTAGTTGCTTGGCCAGAGTGGAAATGTCGGTTTTAGTAGGAAGGGACTGGGTAAGAGCCCTGAGATCCGCCAGGGACACCGGCCTATTGTCATCCAGTACTGAGGGGCGGCTGGCAGTCAGTGGAAATGGCAAGTCAGGGACCCCAGAGGTAGCAGATTGGGAGCAAACCCTGAAAATAGGGGGGTGCCCTCCAGGGAAGAAGGTACGTCCGGCAGCCTCCTAGGTGACAATATTCGGCCGTGAGGTGAGACAGCAGTGGCCGGTGCGTGGATGAGGGCAACCGTGTGGGTTACAGCCGCCGTGGTATGTGAGCTCCCCCAAGAGGATCCTGTGGACCAGTGGGATGAGGAGGCTGGAGAGAGCCCCCCTTGATCAGGTTGGGGTAAGGGCAGGGGGTCCCCCAGCTGGGTTTGAGCAGGCATTGGGGGTGCGAACCATGGGTTGTGCTCCGCGCCGCCGTCCCATGGTGCTGTCTGGGGGTTGAGGCCTGGTGTGGCAGTAGTAGGCAGAAGGCTGCAGTAGTAGGCCCGATGGGGGGGTCGGCCTGGGAGCGGCACGGCGGTAGTGCCACGGATAGGGGGGCACAGTGCGGGGTCTCCGATGAGGGAGGGGGTACCTGCCGGACACTCTGGTCAGTGTCCTCCCGCTGCCGCCGCTCCTCCGGCTCGCTCTGGGTCTGCTGCGCGCCGCTCGGCCTAGGATCAAGATGGCCGCCGAAGGTCCCATCGGGCCGCCTGTGCAGCTGCGAGGAGGCCGGGGTAGTCGTCTCTGGTTGCTGCAGGGAGGTGTCGGTGCCGGCGGAGGACCTCGGTAGGTGTCGGTGCTCAATTGCGGCCACAGATGATCTTGTGCGGGCTGCTGTAGGGTGGTCAGGTGCCTCGTCAGCATGGCGGCGGCCATTTTCTGTGTCCTGCAGCTCCGTGCCTGATGCGGGTGCTGGTGTCTCCGGGCGGGCGAAATATGCCCCGATGTCCCCCTGTGGGGGTGTAGAGCGGGTTAAGGAATGTCCCCTGTTCTTTTTAGCGGTCTTCCCCATGTTGAAGAGGGCCGATACCAGCAGATTGTAGTCTGGGTCTGGAGGAGCTCAGGCTGAAGCGTCCTCACACGGCCATAGTTGGTCACGCCCCCCTCGCTTCAGTTTTTAAAATGGCAATTTGCATATGTCACATACACACTAGCACGTGACGTGGATGCCACTGCAAGGGGTTAATCTATTTTCACTCACTCAATCTTGCACTCACCTACCGCTTCAGGTGGCAAATTGAGCATAAATCCCACCCCAACACAGTCCAAGCACCTCAACACACACGCTGCCACCACCTTTCAAATTATAATTGAAAAAAATAATTGAAGCACATTACAAAGTTCTATAACTCTGTAATGTGCTTCAATCACCTGTCTGCCTCCTTTCCCTGTCTTTTCCCCCTTCCACCCCCCACCAGGAAGTGTCCTAACTCACACAGACCTAATTACTGTCGTCACCGTCACCAAGCTCTTCTCTCAGCTCCTTCTCCTGTTACACTAGCCTTCTCCTCCCCGCCTTTTCAGGTGACTCAGCTTGCTCAGCTCCCATTGGCTGAACAACTGCAAGCCATCACTTGGACTGGGGAGGGGGGGCTGCTGTAACAGGACCTAGACCAGCCCTCCTGCTGATGACTCATTCTCACAAGAAGGAGCTGCCTGGTGACGGTGACGGCAGTCATTAGGTCTGTGTGAGTTAGGACACTTCCTGGTTGGGGGTGAAGGGGGGAAAAGACAGGGAAGGGAGGCAGATAGGTGATTGAAGCACATTACAGAGTTATATAACTTTGTAATGTGCTTCAATTACTGGGAAAAAGTTTTTCATGGCACTTGTCCTTAGAGTGTAAAAGGACACTGTCAACCCACAACACCACTCACTGGCACTCACAGGGTTAAAACACTACATCCAAAGGCTATGGATTCTTAGAGCATACAAGGACCAAACTTATTAAAGTTTTAAGCTTTAATAGACAAAAGGTACAGTGCTTACAAAAAAAAAGTAAAATAAGATGACATACATACATACTATAACAGTATAAAATAAAAGGGAGAAATAAGCAGTAACTATCTAAGACTTACAATAGTCGTTGCCTTCCCAGGGGGTAGGAGAAATCATGGATCGCAGCTCAGTCAGACTGACCCCTACACTGCCATCCCAGTTTTGCTGTTGCCGCCATATTTTATACAGTCAAAACTCAGCTCAGATTTCAGAGCTGCCCATCAGGTGATTAGGATAATGAGTTGTCCCTGATTGGCCGCCCATCAGGTGATTAGGATAATGAGTTGTCCCTAATTGGCTGATTAGGTGATAATGGGGACGGACCAGGGACACCTCATTGCATATGTCCTGTAATTGAACCATTGCCCTATGGTTGGGGGGTGTTGTGTTTGAGTGGGTCTATCCATTCATTGAAGTAGATAAGAACTCCAGGTTTCCCCGAGACCCTTAATAAACCAGGCGTAGTGTTTCCTGACCAGAGATCCTCAATAAACTACCCAGAGTTTATGATGTTTCGACAAGCTAAGGTATAGTGAGTGGAATACACATAACGGTCTGTAGTGTGTGAATACGTAAAACACTTTCATACCACATATAATATAACTGTACACACAATAGGAACAGGGCTGTCCATATTCCTCACAGCATATACTCCAGAATGTTATAAAGAGTAATCAGCTTAACAGCAATTACTTGCGAAGTCAATATTTGCCTAGAAAATGAACTTTATCCCCCAAAACACATTTCAACATCATTGCAGCCCTGCCTTAAAAGGACCAGCTAACATCGTTTCAGTGATTGCTCCATTAACACAGGTGTGGGTGTTGATGAGGACAGGGCTGGAGATCAATCTATCATGATTAAGTAAGAATGACACCACTGGACACTTTAAAAGGAGGCTGGTGCTTGGCATCATTGTTTCTCTTTTGTTAACCATGGTTACCGCTAAAGAAACACGTGCAGTCATCATTGCACTGCACAAAAATGGCCTAAAAGGGAAGAGTATCGCAGCTAGAAAGATTGCACCTCAGTCAACAATCTATCGTATCATCAAGAACTTCAAGAAGAGAGGTTCCATTGTTGCCAAAAAGGCTCCAGGGCGCCCAAGAAAGACCAGCAAGCACCAGGACCGTCTCTTAAAAGTGTTTCGGCTGTGGAATCGGGCTACCAGCAGTGCAAAGCTTGTTCAGGAATGGCAGCAGGCAGGTGTAAGTGCATCTGCATGCACTGTGAGGCGGAGACTCTTTGAGCAAGGCCTGGTCTCAAGGAGGGCAGCAAAGAAGCCACTTCGCTCCAGAAAAAACATCAGGGACAGACGGATATTCTGCAAAAGGTCCAGGGAGTGGACTGCTGAGGACTGGGGTAAAGTCATTTTCTCTGATGAATCCCCTTTCCGATTGTTTGGGACATCTGGAAAACAGCTTATTCGGAGAAGACGAGGTGAGCGCTACCACCAGTCTTGTCTCATGCCAACTGTAAAGCATCCTAAAACCATTCATGTGTGGGGTTGCTTCTCAACCAAGGGAATCGGCTCTCTCACAGTCTTGCCTAAAAACACGGCCATGAATAAAGAATGGTACCAGAATGTCCTCCAAGAGCAACTTCTCCCAAACGTCCAAGAGCAGTTTGGCGATCAACAATGCCTTTTCCAGCATGATGGAGCACCTTGCCATAAAGCAAAAGGTGATAACTAAATGGCTCAGGGAGCAAAACATAGAGATTTTGGGTCCATGGCCTGGAAACTCACCAGATCTTAATCCCATTGAGAACTTGTGGTCAATCAAGAGATAGGTAGACAAACAAAAACCAACAAATTCTGACAAAATGCAAGCATTGATTGTGCAAGAATGGACGGCTATCAGTCAGGATTTGGTCCAGGAGTTGATTGAAAGCAGCCAGGGAGAACTGCAGAGGTCCTGAAGAAGAAGGGTCAACAATGCAAATATTGACTTGCTGCAGTAACTCATTCTAACTGTCAGTATAAGCTTTTGTTACTCATAATATGATTGCAATTGTATTTCTGTATGTGATAAAAACATCTGACAAACACACATAAAAACCAGAGGGCAGCAGATCATGTGCAAATATAATATTTGTGTCATTCTCAAAACTTTTGGCCACCACTGTACACAGCTGATCCACCAACGGCCATTGCTGTCCTAGGAGAAAACTTAATTTTATGCCAATGTCTTTTTTTTTTTTTAAATATATTTTTATTCAGATTTTACACACAAACTTCCCTAAAAAGGAAGAATAAACTTAAACATACAAAAAAAAAAAAAAAACATACAGAAAGAACAAAGGAAGCAATGGGGATAACAATATCTCTCAAAATACAGGCTTACAACCTGAGGCAGGAATAACAGTGTAAGCTAAACCGCATAATACAACAATAATTAAATGGGCCGTGAGGTTTTCAAGGTGTCACTCCCCGGTCGAGAGCTACTGCGGTCGACGATGGGACTCGTAAGCGTCCCAGAGTGCCCGCCACGTCTTGCTGACAGTACCATTCAGTATATCTAAAAGGATACATTATGTTGTGTATGTCCTGAGTACTGTAATGGGTTTCCAAGAAGGATCGCCAACGCCAATGCCAATGTCTATGGCTGAAATTGAAAGCTTGTTTTTTTGTTTGTTTGTTTTTTAAATTGTGATTTATTTTTTTCCAACTTTTGACACTTTTACAAGAACATGCATTAACACATTGGTCCTTCTGTAACAGTCCCAGTACTGAAGCTGGTCCTTCTGTAACAGTCCCAGTACTGAAGCTGCTATAGTTTGTCTGTTTTACTGAGAAATTGCTTATCTCCCAACAACAAGATTTGATTTCTGAGTAAAACATTTTCCACACTCCGAGTATTAAAATGGCTTCTCGTCTGTGTGAATTCTTTTATGTTTAGCAAGATTTGATTTATGAGAAAAACTTTTTCCACATTCTGAACATGAAAATGGCTTCTCCCCTGTGTGAATTCTTTGATGGTCAACAAGACGTGATTTCACTATAAAACATTTTCCACATTCTAAACATGAAAATGGCTTCACCCCTGTGTGAATTCTTTGATGGCAAAGAAGATTTGATTTCTTATTAAAACATTTCCCACATTCTGAGCATGTAAATGGTGTGGCCCCTGTGTGAATTCTTTGATGGTCAACAAGACTTGATTTCTCAGTAAAACATTTCCCACATTCTGAACATGAAAATGGCTTCTCGTCTGTGTGAATTCTTTGATGTTGAACAAGATTTGATTTATAATTAAAACATTTCCCACATTCTGAACATGAAAATGCCTTTTCGTCTATGTGAATTTTTTGATGTATAACAAGATTTGATTTTAAAGTAAAACCTTTCCCACATTCTGAACATGAAAATGGCTTCTCGTCTGTGTGAATTCTTTGATGCTTAACAAGATTTGATGTCAGAGTAAAATATTTCCCACATTCTGAACATGAAAATGCCTTCTTGTCTGTGTGACATCTTTGATGTTTAACAAGATTTAATTTATAAGTAAAACATCTCCCACATTCTGAACATGAAAATGGCTTCACCCCTGTGTGAATTCTCTTATGTTCAACAAGATGTGATTTCACGTTAAAACATTTTTCACATTCTGAACATGAAAATGTCTCCTCCCCTTTGTAAGTTCTTTGATGGTGAAGAAGACTGGATTTGACTACATTGCTGTGAGGGGCTGAGGGTGTATCTGGCATAGTGGACGGCTCCTCATATGTATCTTGTTTGATATGATCCTCTGAGGAGATCTGATGTCCCCCTGAGCTCCTGGTAGAATCATCTGCAAAGGAGAAAACACCATTTCTCTTATTTCCCAGTAATAGAAGCTTAAACATATTGCAGACATGGAAAGTTACTCTTTTTATGTAACATAATAAGAATGATCAGATCTGTTCCCATCCACAGGAAGTGTCAGGGAGAAGAATCTAGAAGCTGGAGGCCGGGGAGATGACGTCCTTAGTAGGAAAAGAAATGGAAACTCTTCTCAAATAAAAAATAGGACTACTGACCCCCTACATATCAATAACCTGAAATACAGAAAGTGCAACAGTAACCTACAGGTGCAAACACTTATTGTACATACTCCCCCCCCCCCCCCCCCCCGTATACACACGATAAAAACCTGCTCTATAGATATTACAAAATGAGGATCTTCGCCAAACTATTTGACCCTACAGAGTGCACCGTGTCACCACATTAAGGTGTCCTCAGAGACATGGTCCCTACTCCAGCATTCTCACACTAGCAATGGCCTCTCCTGGGCTGAATAAGCCTACAACTGGGCAGATGGGAGCCAAATCTCTATTTATAACACTTGCAGGACATGGGTGGAGTACAAGCCAACAGGAAGCAGCCGCAGCCCCTGCAACCTGAGAGGTATCTTATCTAAAGGGCCTTTACACGGCCTGATTATCGTAAAAAAAAAAAAAAGAAATTTAATCAATAATCTTCTGGTGTAAATGTGGCAACGATCACAACTACTACAAATATTCGCTTGTATGTCGCCGATCGTATCTTTCGGGCTTACCTCAAAATCATTGTTAATCCTTCTCCAGTCTTTCAGTGTAAACGCTCGTCGCTCACAGTATATAGATACGACCGCAATTACGGATATTCACAGAATATATACAACTGCATTTACTATGGTAATTATGATCGCATTATAAACGTTTCATAGCGATTTACCTTCTCGTTTATAACAAAAAATCATCACTTGTCGTTCACTAAATGAGCGATTTATCTGTATGTGTAAAAGGACCCTAATACTGCTCGGAGGGCTCAGTGTGTGTGTATGAGGGTATATATACACATATACATACAGGGGACAAATGTAGCGCCCAGGAGTAAGGTACCTGTGATCATGGACACCTGCGGACATTCACTATAATGGAAGGCCATCACTATCTCACTTTATTGTACTTTCAGGGGATAACTTGCACTGTGTTGTTTTGTTGTGCACACTTGTACTCGGTATATAAGGTCTTTTTGTCATGTTCACTGTAATTGCACTGTACCTGCACCATACTCTGAAGGGGTTAATATAAAGCCAAGCTATGACACAGGAAGCTTAGAAGCCGGTAGTTTCCCACTGTTGCTGTGAGATGGTGTGCAGAGCTGAGGTTTTGGAGGGGAAAAAACAGACACTGATCTTTTCAATGTTGTTTATGTCTAGAAAGAAGCTGCTGTGTCATTCCCATAGACCTGTATGGAAACTCAATCAAGTCTGTGGCATACTAAAGTTGTGATTGTGTGATATAAAGCTGTGATTGCTGCCCCACTGACAGATTTGTATAACCAATCCCTGCTAACAGGAGATGTCCCCGATGATTGGAGAACAGCCAATGTTATACCAATCCACAAGAAGGGGAGTAGAGAAGAGCCCAGTAACTACAGGCCAGTGAGCCTGACATCTGTAGTAGTGAAAATGACGAAAAAGAAGATAATGGATCGCCTAAGAATCAACAACTTTGATGGATCCAAAAAAGCATGGCTTTACTGGGGGCCGATAATGCCAGACTAATCTCATTGATTTCTTTGATTATGCCACAATAGTGCTGGATGAAGGTGGTGCTGTGGATATCGCCTATCTGGACTTCAGCAAAGCTTTTGATACAGTTCCCCATCAACCCCATAAAGGGTTGATATTCCTGGAGGTGTCAGTAATATGGAAAACAATTTAGCTTGGCTAGATAAGTGGTCCAAACTGTGCAAATTGAAAAGTTTAACGTTTCCAAATGTAAAATAATGCACTTGGGGAGGAGGAATCCTCTATCAGAGTATCACATCGGCAGTTCTGTGTTGGAAAAGACTTCAGAAGAGAAGGATTTAGGGGTAATGATATCGGACAGCCTTAAAATGAGTCACCAGTGCAACCAGGCGGTGGGGAAAGCAAATCGTATGCTGGGGTGTATAGCTAGAGGTATAACCAGTAGGAAGAGGGAGATTGTGATCCCGCTGTATAGAGCTCTGGTGAGGCCACATCTGGAATACTGTGTCCAGTTCTGGAAACCTCATCTAAAAAAGGACATTGATAAAATAGAAACGGGTCCAAAGACGCGCTACATAAATGGTGGAGGGTGTGAGGCATAAACCATATCAGGAAAGACTTAGGCCCCATTCACACATCCGTGTCAGTTTTTACTGTCAGGAAATCCAGATCAGGAGGCCTTAAATGTCATCAGGAAAGTATCAGGATTTCCTGACAGTAATCCGTTTTTACCTTCAGGAAACCATCAGGAAAAACCTTCAGGATTTACTGATGAGAAAAATAGGACATGTATTTCTGCAAACTGGATGGTCACAGCTTGCAGAATTACATCTCCCATCATGCTTGGCTGACAGGTCATGATGAAAGTTGTACTTCTGCAGCCTGTGGCCATCCAGGTTGTAGAAGTACAACTCCCATCATGACTTGTCAGCAGGGGCATGGTGGGAGTTGTACTTCTACAACCTCGATGGCCACAGGCTGCAGAAGTAGAACTCCCATCATGGCCTGTCAGCGTCGAGTGGCCGCGGGGGGGGTGCGGGGGTGCCGCGAGTGGCCGCGGGGGGGGGGGGTGTGGGGGTGCCGCGAGTGGCCGCGGGGGGGTACCTGCAGACAAGGATGCGGACGAAGAGGCAGCAGGACGACGGGGCAGAGGCGGAAGGTGAGTGGAACTCTGGACGCTTTCCTGATGTTCTAAAAAAATCCGGTCCTATTTTCCGGAACGGACACCCTTCCGGAAAATTACGGAAGGGTGTCCGTGTCCAATGAAAGTCTATGCGTCCGTAAATCCGGACGGAAATCCGGGTGGTTTTTCCGGACGTGTGAAGGGGGCCTTAAGGATTTGAATCTGTATAGTCTGGAGGAAAGAAGGGAAAGGGGGGACATGACGGAAACCTTTAAGTATGTTACAGGACTAAATAAGGTTCAAGAGGGAAGTGTTTTAGTAAAAAACTGAGCTCAAGAACAAGAGGACACAGTGAGAGGTTAATTGGGGGAAAGATCAGAAGCAACGTGAAAAAAATATTATTTTACTGAAAGAGTAGTAGATACTTAAAACAAACTTCCAGCAGAGGTGGTTGGTAAATCCACAATAACAGAATTTAAACATGCCTGGGATAAACATACATCTATCCTAAGATAATAAGAAAGGAAATACTAAAAGGGCCGACTAGATGGACCTAGTGGTTTTTTTCTGCCGACAATCTTCTATGTTTCTATGTAAAGTTGAAACATTGTATCTGTTAAGGGCCGTGCTTCTCCACTCCACCCCGCCCACTAGAAAGTTCTAATTTTCTCCCAAACAGTATAAAAGGAAGAGTCAGTCAGTCACCTGCTATTCTGCAGAGACCAGAGGAGTGAAGAGACTCTGCTAGACCGCACAGAAGACGAAGAAGAAACCGCTGTTTCCTGTGAACCCTGACTGTCTGGACTTATTACCCATTGGGGTGCACCACATCTTACCATCCCTCCCAGAGAGCAGTAACACGTGGTGACACCTCAATAGTGTCTGAGGGCCGAGCACTGTCACCACTTCAACCCCGGGCGCTACAGACATATCTGGATACTTAGGGGCACATAAGGGGGGATGCAACATGGATTTCAAAATTTTAAATCCAGCTGTGGCATCTACCCTCCATGTCCGTTCACTGCAGATCATATCAGGAAGCCCATTCAGCTCAATAGTCGTAGTATAATAATTTTACTTAATATTTAAAAAAAAAAAAGGATGTGTGAAAATTCATTGGGAGCGTTATTTAAAAAAAAGGTGATTCCCGCTACAGATCCTGTCTGTGCTAGTCGCTCCTCACAAGTGCTTCTGCTGCCATCTACTGGTGTCTGTGCTAAGTCCTTCTGGGTCGAAGAGAGTCCATGTGCTAGCGCTGTCTACTGCTTTTCTGGAGAAAGCGCCATTTTACAACGCTGATCCACCGGCGTCCAATGATGTCATAGAGAAGAGGTGAGTATACACAGCTGATCCACCAACGGCCATTGCTGTCCTAGAAGAAAACTTAATTTAATGCGGCTGGCCCACCGATGTCCACTGCTGTCCTTGGGAGATAGTGTCACTTTACGCTTCTCAATTACCAATATCCACTGCTTTCCTGGGAGAAAATTGATGTTACGCCGCTGATCCGCAGATGTCTACTGCTGTCTATGGCAGAAATTGAAAATTTTACTTTTTTTAAATTGTGATTTTTCCAACTTTTGACACTTGCATGAACATGCATTACCACATTGGTCCTTCTGTAATAAACCCAGTACTGCAGCTGCTATAGTTTGGCTGTTCGGCTTGAGTAAAACATTTCCCACACTATGAATATTAAAATGGCTTCTCTTCTGTGTGAATTCTTCGATGTTAAACAAGATTTGATTTTTCAGTAAAACATTTGCCACGATCTGAACGTAAAAATGGCTTGTCATCTGTGTGACTTTGATGTTTAAATATATTATCAGATTTTTTTTAAAAATACATGATTTCTTAGAAAAACAGCCCCTCTTTCTGAACATGGAACTGGCTACTTTCTTTTGTGAAATTTGATTTACAAGTAAAACATTTCTCACATTTTGAACATGAAAATGGCTTCTCTTCCGTGTGAATTATTTGATGTTTAAAGAGATTTGATTTTTCAGTAAAACATTTTCCACAATCTAAACATGAAAATGGCTTCTCTTTTGTGTGAATTCTTTGGTGTTTAACAAGATTTGATTTCAGAGTAAAACATTTTCCACATTCTGAACATGAAAATGGCTGATCTCCTGTATGAAATCTTTGATGCTCAACAAGATTTGATTTTACAGTAAAACATTTTCCACATTCTGAATATGAAAAAGGCTTCTCCATTGTGTGAAATCTTTGATGGTGAAGATTTTATAGTAAAACAGTTCCCACATTCCGAACATGAAAATGGCTTCTCCCCTGTGTGAGTTTTCTGATGATGAACAAGAGATGATTTGAGTAAAAATTCTTCCACAGTCTGAACATGAAAATGCCCTCTCCCCTATAAGATATTTTTTGTGAGTAAAACATTTTTCACGTTGTAAATATGAAAACTGAGGGCTTTCCTATATTTTCTCTTTGATGCTCATTGTCTTTTCTGTAAATGTCAGCTTGCTGTGATGAGCTCCACGACGCCACCATAGAACAATGCCAACATTTACCTTAGTGAGGGACCACAGCTTGAAGAACATTTGGACATCCAGGGTATGGAACTTTTCTTACCAGATCATTTTTTGGATTTTCACAAAAAGATGGAAGAACGATGTCTTGTGATCGGTGGTATCTGAAACCACCTTAGGTAGGAAGTTAGGTAGATCTGTATTCAGGATTATCCTATCATCTTGGATGACACAGTAGGGACAGGCTATGGTTAGAGCCTGGAGCTCACGTATCCGCCTTACTGAGGAGATGGCAACTAAGAAAGCAGTCTTAAAGGAGCGTAGTCTAGAATTAGAATACGTTCCAAGACTACATTTAAATGCGGATAAATATTTTATAGGGTAGGATTAATTTTTGATGCCTTTTTTATAAATCTCTTGATCCAACGATGGTCGGCTAGGTTGGTATCATGCATAGCGGATAAAGCAGAAGTTTGAATTTTAAGGATAGCAGGTTTAAGACCTTTAACTAAACCTGCCTGCAAGAAGTCCAGAATTTGAGGCATGTTGGGTGGTGATGGCATCTGAGGTGGAGAATCACACCAGGCACAAAAAAAAAACCTTTCCACAACTTCAAATATATCTTTGCTGTGACTGGTTTCCTGCTTTTTATCAGCGTGGAAATCACCACATCTGAAAGTCCGCTATTCTTAAGGATGGACTTATGAGGACCCAGGCAGAAAGAAGATGAGCTGGGTTTGGATGGTATACCGAACCCTGATGAAGGTCCTGTAGAAGAGGGAGATGTAGCGGATGGTCTATCGCTAACTTTTGAAGAAGACCAAACCAACTCCTCTTGGGCCAATAAGGGACAATTAGTATTACAGTGGTCCTTTCTGTTAGGATCTCCTGTAGGACCTTTGGCTGGGTGAAAGGACCAAGGTTGGTCTAGAGCTACGGATTTAGTGAAAAAAAGATGTCCACTTTCCGGTTGTTCCTGGTAGTGAACGGGTCTATCAGCCAAAAATGGCGTTCTTCAGAGACCACTTGCCTGTATCTATGATGTTCCTGCTGAGGAAGTCCGCTTGAATATTCATTGTTCCCCTGAGGTGGGTAACAGACAGAGATCTGATGTTTTCTTCTGCCCAGATGAAAATCTTATCCGATAGGGACTGCAATGCGGTCACCTTTGAGCTGCCCTGTCGCCTTAGATGGGATACAGCTGACATGTTGTCCGATAACACGTGAACGTGTGCATTCTTTAATGTATGCTTGGCATGAAGAAATAACATCTGCATGGTCTTTAGCTCTTGGTAGTTGGAAGACATGTTTGTCATGTGGGGAGGCCATGTTCCCTGAAATATTTGAGATCCCATCTGGGCTCTCCACCCTAATTTGCTGGCATCTGTGTACACTAGTATTTTGTGGTGTAGATTGCAGGAAACTACTTTGATTAAGTTGTTGGTCTGAAGCCACTACTTTCGAGATATTCTCACCAAGGGTGTTAGAGTGTGTTTACGCCCCAAGTCGTTTTTGGAGGCATCTGGAATGCTCTTGGCTCCAGGACACCGCTGGTATGCAGGAAGTATGCAGGAAGATCCAAGGATCGATATCGCCTCCCGTATCTTGCGCTTCTTTTTCCTGATTCTAAGAACTAGTTTCCCTTTTTGTCTGCTGAGCGAAAACACATCTGTAATTTTGAGTCCACCAATATTCACAGGAATACTTTTTGTTGAGACGGGGTTAAATCAGATTTTTTTTTTTTAGATTGATTATTGAGTCTACTGATCCCAGTAGTGACTGAACCGTCTGGAGATCCTCCTGTAGTTTCTGGGTATATTCTGCAATCAGAAGAAGCTGCAACACGTGGTGACACCAAGACAATGTCTGAGGGCCCAGCATTGGCAACACTTCATAAAGGGACATAAGGGGGGGGGTGCATTCACCATGGATTTTAAAATTTGAATATAGCTGTGACAAAATGATCCATCTACCCTCCATGTCTGTTCAGTGCAGATGGTAGGAGGAGAGGGGGCAACCTTGTGTCATTCCTGTGAAGATGTCGAAGGGCAAAGTATTATGGTGCGTTTACACAGAGATTTATCTGCCAGGTTTTGGAAGCCAAAGCCAAGAATAGATTTGAAAAGAGGAGAAATCTCAGTCTTTCCTTTATGGCCTTTTCTCTATTTATAGTCTATTCATGCCTTTGGCTTCAAAAATCTGTCTCTCTTTGTGTGTAAACGCACCGTGAAGTCTGTTGATCTGGAGTTGCCGTCAGTTTCTGTATAAGTTATAATATATTGGGAGAATATAGGGCCAAACCGTCTACGCTGAATAGTGGTGGGAATAAAGGGCCATGAGGTCTTGTCAGAGGCCTTTCCTGCATCTAAACTAAGTATAATGGTCAAAGGTCATGAGGGGTTGTGAATTCGATCACTTATGAATTCTTAACCCTAGTAACAAGCACTCGTCATTACCGAGCCATGTCTGTGAGCGCCGGGACTATCTGTGTTTTGTCTCTTTTTTTTTTTAACAGAGAAAAGACCAAATATCGTCACGAAGGGAAAAAGGAGCTCAACCAAATGTATAACGCTGATTTAAAGATGGAATAAAAAATAAATAAATAAAGTGAGTATATTACATAGCTGCTAGTGATCACAACCCCTGTTTTTTTTTTTTTTAATTTTCACAACAGGTACCGCCGGGACTGTGATGTATATTAAAATTTAGGCAGAATGATAATATAGCTGGAAAACTGACAGGACACAGAGCTTATAATATTCCACACAGAATAGTTACAGCCGGTGACTGAGGAGAATGTGTGACTGTTCTCTGCATTTAGTGGTCACTACTCACCTGGGCGGTTACCTGTAGTGATGTCCTCCTTATACTGCTCATCACTGCTGTCATCTGTCTCTTCTTCTTTTACCCTTATGTCTATGGCATTCATAGAGTTTAGATGTTTCCCCATAGGAATGTCTCCCTTATACTGCTCATCACTGCTGTCATCTGTGTCTTCTTCTTCTTCTTCTTTTACTACTATGTCCATAGCCATTTTATGATTCAGATGCTCCCCGATAGTAATTTCCTCCTTGTACTGCTCATTACCGCTCACATCTGTCTCTGGAGCATTAATATTGTTCACATCTTCTCCCTGATTCATAAGATGTGAGAGAAATATTGTAAAAGTCATCAGACAGTCAGAGAAGTCAGGTGGGATGTACAGATCATAGGGAACATCTCCATCTACCTGATCCTGTGGGAGAAGAGGACGGGGACATCTCTCTGGTGCTGTTCTCTTACTGGATCTGACTGGAGGGAACACATACAGAGACTGAATTCATTCTTTCCATCCAGATAATACAGAGAGGAGGTGTGTATATAGTCCTGTCTATTACCTGCTGATGGGAGGGGCTGCTGATCCTCCAGCATCACATCCTTGTACTGATCCTTGTGTCCTTCTACATACTCCCACTCCTCCATGGAGAAATAGACCGCCACGTCCTGACACCTTATAGGAACCTGACACACACAATGATCACACAGTCATCCCCCCCACCCCTCCAGTGGTGTTACTGTATAATGTCCCAGCATTCCCAGCAGCCACAGTCTCACCTCTCCACTCAGCAGCTCCACCATCTTGTTGGTGACTTCTAGGATCTTCTCTTCCTCCATGTCCTCATGTATCAGGGGCCCCGGGATTGGGCTCAGGGTTCTTCCCCATCCTTCACACCTAGGGGCCCCACAGCGCCCACTAGAGGACTTCTTCACTACTGTGTAATCCTGCGTATGGAGAGACACATTACTATCACTCCATCCATTCCCAGAATCCCTCACCTCTCCAGTCCTATCCATCTGTTATTCCATAGATAAGAATGATGTCATGATGACATCACTCCCAGAATCCCTCACCTCTCCAGTCCTATCCATCTGTTATTCCATAGATAAGAATGATGTCATGATGACATCACTCCCAGAATCCCTCACCTCCCCAGTCCTATCCATCTGTTATTCCATAGATAAGAATGATGTCATGATGACATCACTCCCAGAATCCCTCACCTCCCCAGTAAGCAGGAAGAGTATGTGTAGGGTGAGGGTTATTATCCTCTCGGCCATCTTGTCTCTGTCTCTCTCCATGGTTGATGGGTTGGTCTCTTATATAGAAGATATCAGCAGAGGATCCTGTAGAGATGAATAGAAAGTAGAGGATACAATGTATAATAAAGAATGGGAGTAAAAAGTACAACAAACCCGGCACAGCGATAGAAAGAAAAACGTTATGAATGTGTAAAGATGTTTGAGCTCTTGTGATGCGTCATAGAAAGAAAACTTTATCCTCACAACTCAGCACCGCAGGGACGGGGGGGGGGGGGGGGGGGGGGGGGGGGGGGGGGGGGGGGGGGGTTGGGGGGGCCCTGGTGCAAGAGGTCAACCTGGCCGCCAACCCAACCTTCCTAAGGTCACTGTGTTCCTACTATTAAAGGACACCTGTCACCCCCCGTGCCGGGGTGACAGGCTCCCGACCCCCTGTTAGATCCCCCTATACTTACGTGATCCCGCCGATTTCAGCGCCCGAAGCCCGGCGCGCGCGCTGACAGCAGAGTCAGATGCCCATAGAGAATGAATGGGGAGTCCGATGCTCCGTCATTCTCTATGGGCATCGGACTTATCTCTCAGCACGCGCGCCGGGCTTCAGGCACTGAAATCTCCGGGACCCGGCCGGCTCAGGAAGCGGGACCTGGCGGGATCACGTAAGTATAGGGGGATCTAACAGGGGTCGGGAGCCTGTCACCCCGGCACGGGGGGTGACAGGTCCTCTTTAAAGGGGTTATCCAGTGTTAGAAAAACATGGCCACTTTCTTTCTTATAGAGACAGCACGACTCTTGTCTCCAGTTCCACTGTGGTTTGCTATTAAAGTGACTGTACCACCGGGTCCAGACAGAAGCACTGGAGGCGGTCGACCCACCCTTAGTGGAAAGAAACCCCCGCCCCTCTAGGATAGGGTTTCATTGATACTAATGGATTCACGTCATGGAGTGGCTGGGGTTTTTTACCAATAAGGGTGGGTCGGCCGCCTCCAGTGCTTCTGCCTGGGCCTGGTGATACAGTCACTTTTAGCCAAGTTTAAAAACCGCACCCAGCCTGGAGACCAGAGTGATGCTGTCTCTGGAAGAAAGTGGCCATGGTTTGTTTGTTTTTTTTTTAATACATTTTATTAAGGCCCAAGAGCACCCTTATACATGACCATCAAAGTGTTTGATATTTGAGGAGCTTATAAAATGTACTCGTGTAGCGGTCAGGCCCAGGTGCCTCAGAGTTTTTAAGAGACGCAATGGTTTCCTTAACGGTGGTAGAGAAGTTGAGTTGTTCTGGCGTTATACAGGGAGGTGTAACTTTATTGAGAATTGTATTGGGGTTTGGAGAGGGAGAAGTAGTGCTGGTATAAAGGTCAGTATTGTACCTGCCCAGCCAGTCAATTATTTGCTTCGGGTAAAAAAATGTTTTATAATGGGTTGAAAGGGTTTGAGCCCCCTGCAGATTGGCCAAGAGGTTTCCTGTTTTATTACTAAATCAGCGATTGCGGCGTTTAAGTGTAAGTGACAGGAAGAGTTCCCTGTCACCTAACACAGTGTGACTGTGGGGGTCCTGATCGTTGTAACGGACCGCCGGAGGTCTCTCACCTTCCTCTGTGCGGTCCGATCGGCGATCTGTGTAATGTAATAAATGAATGTAACAATCCCTCAAAGGGACTTAAAGTGTGTAAATAAAAAAAGTAAAAACCATTATTACACTACCCCAAAGCCCCTCCCCCAATAAAAGTTAAAATCACCCCCTTTCCCATTATATAAATAAAACATATAAAAATAAATAAACATATAATATACTGTAGCGTGCGTAATTGTCCGATCTATTAAAATATAACAATCGTCATCACTAACGGCGAACGGCATAAACCAATTACCAATTATTTTTTTTGTTACATTTTATTATATATATATATATATATATATATATATATACTAGAAAATGTACCCGGCGCTGCAAGTATAAAGTGTCAGTGTGCTAATTAGATTTGTTAATCAGTGGAATTAGTGTATACCTGTAGTGCATAGTTGGAGGGGTTCTGTATACCCACAATGTATAGTTTTTAGGGGTCTCGCATATCTGTAGTGCATAGTTGGGGGGGCTGTATACCTATAGTGTATAGTTGGGGGGGGTCCTGTATACCTGTAGTGTGTAGTTGGGGGGGGCTGTATACCTGTAGTGTATAGTTGAGGGAGGTCCTGTATACCTGCAGTGTACAGTTGGTGAAGGTCCTGTATACCTGTACTGTATAGTTCGGGAGTCCTGTATACCTGTAGTATATAGTTGGTGCTGGATACCTGTAGTGTATAATTGGTGGAGGTCTTGTATTCCTGTAGTATATAGTTCGGGGGTCCTGTATACCTGTAGTGCATAGTTTGAGGGTCCTGTATAACTGTAGTATAGAGTTGGTGGAGGTCCTGTATACCTTAAGTGTATAGTTTGGGGTCCTATATACCTGTAGTAAATAGTTGTGGAGTTCCTGTATACCTGTAGTATATAGCTTTGGGGTCCTGTATACCTGTAGTATATAGTTGATGGAGTTCCTGTATACCTGTAGTATATAGCTTTGGGGTCCTGTATACCTGTAGTAAAAAGTTGGTGAAGGTGCTGTATACCTGTAGTATAGAGTTGGTGTAGGTCCTGAATACCTGTAGTATAGAGTTGGTGTGGGTCCTGTATACCTGTAGTGTATAGTTTTGAGGTCCTGTATACCTGTAGTGTATAGTTTGGGGTCCTATATACCTGTAGTATATAGTTGTCGAAGATCCTGTATACCTGTAGTGTATAGTTTTGGGGTCCTGTATACCTGTAGTGTATAGTTTGGGATCCTGTATACCTGTAGTATATAGTTGGTGGAGGTCCTGTATACCTGAAGTATATAGTTGGTGGAGGTCCTGTATACCTTTAGTGTATAGTTTTGGGTCCTTTATACCTGTAGTGTAAAGTTCGGGGTCCTGTATACCTGTAGTATATAGTTGGTGGAGGTCCCATGCACTTTTAGTGTATAGTTTTGGGGTCCTGTATACCTGTAGTGTCCTGTATACTTGCAGGGTCGTATTTACCATTAGGCACCCTGGTGCGTAGGGTAGCACCTTGCAGAGGGGCAGTACTCTCCCGTTCAGACTTGCCAAAAAATCTTTGGTCAGGTCTTGTATAGCGGTGTTATCCAGTCACAGTATGGCGGTATTGGTCAGGTCTGGTATGGCAGTGTTATTCAGTCACAGTGTGTCGGTATTGGTCATGTCTGGTATGGCGGTGTTATCCAGTCACAGTATGGCGGTATTGGTAAGGTCTGGCAGTGTTATTCAGTCACAGTGTGTCGGTATTGGTCATGTCTGGTATGGCAGTGTTATCCAGTCACAGTATGGCGGTATTGGTCAGGTCTGGTGTGGCGGTGTTCTCCAGTCACAGTGTGGTGGTATTGGTCAGGTCTGGTATAGTGGTGTTATCCAGTCACAGCATGGCGGTATTGGTCATGTCTGGTATGGCGGTGTTATCCAGTCACAGTATGGCGGTATTGGTAAGGTCTGGCAGTGTCATTCAGTCACAGTATGGTGGTATTGGTCAGGTCTGGTATGACAGTGTTACCCAGTCACAGTATGGCGGTATTGATCAGGTCTGGTGTGGCAGTGTTACCTAGTCACAGTTTGCTATACCTGTAGTGCCCTGTATATACATGTACTGTATAGATGGAGTAGGGGGTCCTGTATACATGTACTGTATAGTTGGAGTAGGGGGTCCTGTATATACATGTACTGTATAGATGGAGTAGGGGGCCCTGTATATACATGTACTGTATAGATGGAGTAGGGGGTCCTGTATATACATGTACTGTATAGATCGAGTAGGGGGCCCTGTATATACATGTACTGTATGGATAGAGTAGGGGGCCCTGTATATACATGTACTGTATAGATGGAGTAGGAAGTCCTGTATATACATGTACTGTATGGATGGAGTAGGGGGTCCTGTATATACATGTACTGTATAGATGGAGTAGGGGGTCCTGTATATACATGTACTGTATGGATGGAGTAGGGGGTCCTGTATATACATGTACTGTATAGATGGAGTAGGTGGCCCTGTTTATTCATGTACTGTATAGATGGAGTAGGGGGTCCTGTATATACATGTACTGTATAGATGGAAAAGGGGGCCCTGTATATACATGTACTGTATGGATGGAGTAGGGGGTTCTGTATATACATGTACTGTATAGATGGAGTAGGGGGTCCTGTATATACATGTACTGTATAGATGGAGTAGGGGGTCCTGTATATACATGTACTGTATAGATGGAGTAGGGGGTCCTGTATATACATGTACTGTATAGATGGAGTAGGGGGTCCTGTATATACATGTACTGTATAGATGGAGTAGGGGGTCCTGTATATACATGTACTGTATAGATGGAGTAGTGGGGCCTGTATATACATGTACTGTATGGATGGAGTAGGGGATCTACCAGTTATTACTGTGGATGTTGTGAGGCAGCTTCCCTAGCAACCATTGCTCCCTGTGAAAATGAAAGCAGTAATCCTATTGGTTGCTAAGGCTCCAACTGCCGTGTCTGCTGCAGCTAATTATATCACCTGTGTGTGCAGTGAGGAGATTTTCCCATTCATCTCTATGGGGCGCCGCTCTTCCCCCTCCCCCTCCCCTCCTGTACATCTGGGGGGGACGGGACCTTCGCAATAACCTTCCCGGACACCCAATGTATCTGTGTGTCAAATTTGGGGTCAAACGGTTCAGGCGTTTGGAAGTCTATAGAGGACAGACAGACTTTGATTTTTATTATATAGATATATGAAAAAAATAAAAAGTGATCAAAACGTCCGATCTTCACAAATATGGTATTAATAAAAACTAGAGCTCATGGCGGAAAAAATTACACCCCATACAGCCCCATAGGTGAAAAAATAAAACTGTTATAAGCGTCACAATAGGCCCATTTTATTAATAATTGCAAAAAAGGATTTCATAAAAATATATATATATAACATTAGAGAATCTGTGTAACCTGCATATGGTTGTGTTCAGACTGACCTATAGAATAATAGTATCATGTCGCTGTTACCATATAGTGCATTACGTAGACACAGGAACCCCCCAAACGTTACCATATTGCATTCTTTTTTATGATTTCACCAATTTATATCTTCATAAATAATATATTTGGAATTCCATCATACATGTTATGGTAGAATGAAAGACGCCATTACAAAGTACAACTATTCCTGTAACAAACAAGCACTTACATGGCCTTGTAGATAGAAAACTGAGAGTGCTGGAGCTCTTAGAAGGGGACGAGGGAAAAAGGAAACACTAAGATTGCGCGGTCCACTGGGTCATTTTGGGCCTGGTCCTCAAAGGGTTAAAGTGGTTATCCTATGTCCTCCACACTGCTCCCCCTTACTATCCCCCCATCCATAGTGCCCCCTCCCCTAAACACTTTAAAACTCTTACCTGGAAGGGTGGAGGCTAGAATGTAGTTGCCAGAGGTAGGTCTTGAGGACCTTTGATGATGTCATGCCCATGTGACCAGCCTCATGTGTGGGAGGAGCGCTTCCAGGACCTGCCATGATGTCACAGTCATGTGATCAGTCACATGGAGGAGGAGTCACATGATCAGGGGCTGCTGCTCAGTGTATGCAGGACTCTGCTGTGCTGGATGAGCTGAAGTGATGTGTGTGCAGCAGAGCTGTGTGTGTGATGTGCGTGGAGCAGAGCTGTGTATGTGTGTGTTATATATGCCTGCAGCAGAGCCCTGTGTGTAATGTACATGTAGCTGAGCTGTATATGTGTAATGTACATGTAGCTGAGCTGTATATGTGTAATGTACATGTAGCTGAGCTGTATGTGTGTAATGTACATGTAGCTGAGCTGTATATGTGTAATGTACATGTAGCTGAGCTGTATATGTGTAATGTACATGTAGCTGAGCTGTATGTGTGTAATGTACATGTAGCTGAGCTGTATATGTGTGTAATGTACATGTAGCTGAGCTGTATATTTGTAATGTACATGTAGCTGAGCTGTATATGTGTAATGTACATGTAGCTGAGCTGTATGTGTGTAATGTACATGTAGCTGAGCTGTATATGTGTAATGTAGCTGAGCTGTATGTGTACACAGTAGAGCTATATATTTGTAATGTACATGTAGCTAAGCTGTATATGTGTAATGTACATGTAGCTGAGCTGTATATGTGTAATGTACATGTAGCTGAGCTGTATATGTGTAATTTACATGTAGCTGAGCTGTATGTGTGTAATGTACATGTAGCTGAGCTGTATATGTGTGTAATGTACATGTAGCTGAGCTGTATATGTGTAATGTACATGTAGCTGAGCTGTATGTGTGTAATGTACATGTAGCTGAGCTGTATGTGTGTAATGTACATGTAGCTAAAACCGCATGCACCATAATTATGCTGAAATATAATTGCGGCTGGAAAGACACTCTACCTTGCCCATATTTATCGTGTTGGGACAAAAATTGCATTAGGAACTTAGCGGGGAACAGTCCGCAGCAACAAATCCACAAATGAAAAAATGTTCCAGCAAAAAAAAAGTCCTCTTTTATAACACTAACTTTATTGTAGAAAAAAAACTTCCATAAAATATAGCATGTGAACAGGTACGTGTAAGCTAGACGCGTTTCAGCCTTTATCACTGCTAAATGAATAATGGACATACAACTGTGTGCAACAAAATGTGTGCAAGTTTGCGCACAAGACAAAAACATTTATAGGTACTAACAACAAGTCCCACAATATCCAGTCATTTATTAACTGTGATTCACACCATGCAGTTTATGCCATTCAGTGTTCCTCTTGTAACCTTATGTACATAGGATGCAGCGCCGGAAAATTAAAACCCGCATAGCAGAGCACCTACACTCACCGGCCACTTTATTAGGTAAACCTGTCCAACTGCACGTTACAACTTAATTTCTAATCAGCCAATCACATGGCGGCAATTTAGGCATGTAGACATGGTCAAGACAATCTCCTGCAATTCAAACCGAGCATCAGTATGGGGAAGAAAGGGGATTTGAGTGCCTTTGAAAGTGGCATGGTTGTTGGTGCCAGAAGGGCTGGTCTGAGTATTTCAGAAACTGCTGATCTACTGGGATTTTCACGCACAACCATCTCTAGGGTTTACAGAAAATGGTCCGAAAAAGAAAAAACATCCAGTGAGCGGCAGTTCTGTGGGCGGAAATGCCTTGTTGATGCCAGAGCTCAGAGGAGAATGGGCAGACTGGTTCGAGCTGATAGAAAGGAAACAGTGACTCAAATAGCCAACCGTTACAACCAAGGTAGGAAGAAGAGCATCTCTGAATGCACAGTACCTCCAACTTTGAGGCAGATGGGCTACAGCAGCAGAAGACCACACCGGGTGCCACTCCTTTCAGCTAAGAACAGGAAACTGAGGCTACAATTTGCACAAGCTCATCGAAATTGGACAGTAGAAGATTGGAAAAACGTTGCCTGGTCTGATGAGTCTCGATTTCTGCTGCGACATTCGGATGGTAGGATCAGAATTTGGCATCAACAACATGAAAGCATGGATCCATCCTGCCTTGTATCAACGGTTTAGGCTGGTGGTGGTGGTGTCATGGTGTGGGGAATATTTTCTTGGCACTCTTTGGGCCCCTTGGTACCAATTGAGCATCGTTGCAACACCACAGCCTACCTGAGTATTATTGCTGACCATGTCCATCCCTTTATGACCACAATGTACCCAACATCTGATGGCTACTTTCAGCAGGATAATGCGCCATGTCATAAAGCTAGAATCATCTCAGACTGGTTTCTTGAACATGACAATAAGTTCACTGTACTCCAATGGCCTCCACAGTCACCAGATCTCAATCCAATAGAGCATCTTTGGGATGTGGTGGAACGGGAGATTCGCATCATGGATGTGCAGCCGACAAATCTGCCGCAACTGTGTGATGCCATCATGTCAATATGGACCAAAATCTCTGAGGAATGTTTCCAGCACCTTGTTGAATCTATGCCACGAAGAATTGAGGCAGTTCTGAAGGCAAAAGGGGGTCCAACCCGTTACTAGCATGGTGTACCTAATAAAGTGGCCGGTGAGTGTACGTGACATAAGAGCCAAGAATGTAAAATCATCTGGTGCAGCTAAGCACTTTATTGATCACCATGAAGGAGATGTAACATTTTTCACTTTTATGGGTTTAGAAAAAGTAACCAAAAATGTAAGAGGTGGTGACTGGAAGCAGAAGCTCCTCACTAGAGAAGTGTTCTGGATTCTTAAACTAAATACACGCTTTCCAGCAGGTTTAAACTTCAGATCTTCTTTATATCTATGAATAGTTTTTTAAAAACCTATGCTGATACTTTTAGTGCACCACTTTTTCATCCTTAGGACGTCAGTTCTCTCTTCATGTGAATTTTGCTCTACAATTGTAATTGCTAATGGTGCGTTTACACGTAACGATTATAGTGCGAATTTGCGCGATATTGATAGAATTCGAACGATAATCGTACGTGTAAACGCGGCGAACGATCAAAAGACGAACGAGAAATCGTTCATTTTGATCTTTCAACATGTCATCAAACCGTTGTTTGTCGTTCGCAAAAAATTCGCAGATCGTTCCGTGTGAACAGTCGTTCGCCGATTTAACCAATGTGTGAGATAGGCTTAAGCGATCGCAAAACGATTTTCCGTACGCTATATCGTATCGTCTAAACGCTGATCGTTATGAAAAAAAAATCGTTACTCTGACATAGTTAATCGTACGATCGGGCCAATTATCATTTCGTGTAAACGCACCTTAATCAGCATTGTGCAGGTTGCTTGTCTTTTCCCCTTCCCCACTCCCAAGTCTGGTTCGAACCTTGCTTATTAATTAGTCATCTGATGTGTGAACCTGACTGGATACCATGTGGTGAGAGGGTGTTTCTTCTGTTGTTTTAGTTGTATGTCTATTATTCATTTAGCTGTGATAAAGGGAGGTTACAGCCGAAACGCGTCTAGCTTACATGTACCTGTTCACATGCTGTATTTTATGGAAGTTTTTCCTACAATAAAGTTAGTGTACATGTAGCGGAGCTGTATGTGTACACAGTAGAGCTGTATGTGTGTAATGTACATGTAGCTGAGCTATATGTGTGTAATGTACATGTAGCTGAGCTGTATATATGTAATGTACATGTAGCTGAGCTGTATGTGTGTAATGTACATGTAGCTGAGCTGTATGTGTGTAATGTACATGTAGCTGAGCTGTACATGTGTAATGTACATGTAGCTGAGCTGTATGTGTGTAATGTACATGTAGCTGAGCTGTATATGTGTAATGTACATGTAGCTGAGCTGTATATGTGTAATGTACATGTAGCTGAGCTGTATATGTGTAATGTACACGTAGCTAAGCTGTATATGTGTAATGTACATGTAGCTGAGCTGTATGTGTGTAATGTACATGTACAGTTATGGTTAAAAGTTTTGAGAATGATACAAATATAAATTTTTAAAAAGTCTACTGCTTGTTTTTTTGTTTTTTTTTTAATTTAAAGTTTTATTTTATTCTCAATAAGAACAACAAACAAAGGACGTTGAGTCCCGTTTAAGACATAAACCACGTAGAAACACAATAACAAGGCAATATGCAAGCAGTATAAATCAAGGCGAATAGCCAAACAAGTATAGTTGGTACCTGAAAGGGCCATAAAACCTGGCTACAAGGTGATAATTGCATGAATTTAGCAATAACTTAAAAAGAAAAACTTTGTCATGAGAAATTAGACATAGTGACACAAAAAGACAAGGACAAGAAGACACAGACACTGGGGGGGGGGGGGGGGGAGGGGATGTTGTTAGCTAAATAACTTGCGTTTATAATGACATTCATTATGTTAAACATTTCGGCCGTGCCTACCAGTAGGGCGATGAGAATGGACCACGCGAGGGGAGGACAGCTCCCATGTTGAAAAGAGCAGGATTGTTCAAACAGCCACGGTTCTATAAGAATCGGTGGAACGAAAGAGCAACCACGGGCTCCAGGTGGCTGTGTACTTCTTTACAGCTGTTGGGGTGACCGCAATAAGATTCTCCATATCATGTATTTGGGCAATTTCAGCGAACCAATCATCTAATGTTGGGGGCTCCGTGGATCTCCACCATTGGGGTAGCACTGTCTTCGCTGCCTGCAGGAGATGTCTAGCTAAGGACTTCTTGAAACGGGATTGGGCAGTGGGAAACATATATAACAGCACTGCTTCTGGGGTGTTGGGGATAAGGACACCTATGACATTGTGTATGGTGCGTAGGATAGTCGACCAGTATCCCCGTAGCCGCGGGCACGTATACCATACGTGCGACATGGTCCCCAACTCTGTCTCCCAGGCCGAGCAGAAAGACGGTAAGTGCCGAGAACCTGAGGACAGTAACTGTTGGTATACCACAGAGATGATGTGTGGAGGACAGGGAGGGGACACGTATAGATGTTCGAAATCTGTCAGTTCCTGGTGCAAAGTGTGCGTACATTTAGTAGTGGAGTAAAAATGTTGCAATTGAGCATATTCAAACGAGTGCTTTACGGTAGGTGGGGTCGTATCCAGGATCGCTGACAGGGGTAATAGGGCGCCTTGTTTAAGTACCTGATGGAAACGGAGGACCTTGTCGGCTTGGAGCCCTAAGAAAGATGAGAAAAGTCCCGATGCAAACTGTGGGTTGTGTGTTATGGGGGTCAACGGTCCGTGTTTCCGGAGCAGGGGGTGGGATTTGCCTGCCAAGTGTAGGGAGGCTAGCGTATGTCGAGTAACGTAGGACAAGGCGGTGTCATCTCGCAGGGAGGGTGACCAGGTCCAAGGGAGGGTGGAGAGGGGCCTGGGGCACTGTGCCTGCGCTGGTTGAACCCATAACTTAGAATTAGAATGATGGACCATGTCCAATATACGAGCATGTACACAGGCCAGGTAGTATAAGCGGAAATCTGGCAGACCAACCCCGCCCGCAGCCTTAGAGCGAGACAAGGTCTCTCGCCTAATCCTGGGACGACCCCTGGACCACACGAAAGAGGTGAAGCAGCGTTGCACTCGTTTCCAGAAGGAAATGGGGATGTGGATGGGGATGGTCTGCAGCAAATACAGAAGCCGAGGCATTAAAGTCATTTTCAAGATATTGATTCTCCCGAACCAAGAGAATTCTTTCTTGTTCCAGGTGTCAAGATCCTTGGTAAAGCGGGCCAGCAAGGGGAGAAAATTTACCTCAAACAGTTGGGAAAGAGTGGGGGGGATGCGGATACCCAGGTATGTGATGCCAGACGTAGGCCATGCAAATGGGAAGTTGGATTGAATGGTACTAACCAATGTGGGGTCCAGGGACACGTTCAGGGCTTCAGATTTGGAGAGATTGATTTTAAAGTTGGACCAGGTTCCAAACTGTTCCAACCGAGCCATCAGGGCGGGGAGGGCTACATGCGGATTAGTAACATAGACAAGAAGGTCATCCGCAAAGGCTGAGCATTTATACTCCCGGTTCCCGATGCGGATACCCGTGATATCTGGGTTGGAACGAATCGAGGCTAATAAATTCTCCATGATTAAGGCGTACAGGAGGGGGGATAAAGGGCATCCTTGCCTGGTGCCATTAAAAATGGAGAAGGGGGCTGAGAACATCCCATTCACCTTCAATTGAGCCGAGGGGTTCTGGTATAAAACCAGTATTTTAGTAAGGAAAGGGGGCCGATTCCAACCTGTTAAAGGGTTTGTGTCAGGGAGGGCCACGAAATCCTATCGAAAGCCTTTTCGGCATCTAGGGAAAGGATCATTAGAGGAATGTGGCGCGTTCGCGCATAGTGGATAATATCCAGAGTTTTGAGGGTGTTATCGCGGGCCTCCCGCCATGGCACAAAGCCCACTTGGTCAGGATGGATGAGGGAGGGTAAGTGGGCATTTAACCTATTGGCCAGTAGCTTAGAATAAATTTTTAAGTCCACGTTCAGCAGGGAAATTGGGCGATAGCTGCCACAGAGCTGGGGGTCCTTGCCCGGTTTTGGGATAAGAGTGATATGTGCGGTGGTAGCATGGGGCGGGAAAGGGACAGAATCCGAGATAGAGTTAAAGGCCAGGAGCAGCATAGGGGAGAGGAATTCCAAGAGGGCTTTATAGAACTGAGCAGTCAGGCCATCCGGTCCTGGGCTCTTCCCTCCGGGTAACTGTGAAATCACATAGGCGAGTTCATGCGCAGCAAACGGTTCCTCCAAGTCTCCCATGACCTCAGCGGGGAGATGCGTTGTGAGGGGTGGAGGAGAGAAGGGCCCAGGAGTCGTGACCCGAGTGGTCGGAAGGTGATATAGGGAGGAATAATATGCGTGGAAGGTGGATGCTATTTCCGAACTATGATGCGTGAGTTGGTGTGCGGAATTCCTGATGCAACCGATGTGCATTTGTGCCATCCGATTCTTCAAGGCTCTGGCCAACATGCGCCCACACTTATTGCCGTATTCATAAAATTTACTACGGCAAGTTTGGAGAAGTTGCCCCCAGGACGCTTCAAGGAGGCGCTTAACCTCCGAGCGGGCAACTTGCAAGTCCCGTAATATAGGTAGGGACAGGGCACGCTTATGGGCCAGCTCCAGGGAAGAAACCTTGGCAAGTGCCTTTTGCAGGGAGATGGCCTTCGCTTTTTTAAGCCTGGAGCCGTGCTTTATAAGCACTCCCCGGAGCACACATTTAAGCGCCTCCCATTGAATAAATGCGTTATAGTTTGCTTCAGATCAGCTAAACATACTGTATCCAGAAGCAAAGACTCATTTAAACGCCAGGACCCCGCAGTCTTCGATAGGAACGGTAGGGTAAGGGAGCAAAAGACAGGGGTGTGATCCGACCATAGTATGTTGCCTATGGAGGCAGTCGCCAACCACGGCAATGCACTATGTTGGATGAGGATATGGTCAATACGGCTGTATGTCCCATGTGAATTAGAAAAAAAGGTATAATCTCGGTCCGCAGAATGCATCAAGCGCCAGGCATCATAAAGTTGTAGTTGGAGCAGGGCTTTTTTGACTTTTTTAATAGCTGGGTACGAAAAACTAGAGCGGCCTTTGGAATTGTCCAAGGACGGGTCTAATGTGAGATTAAGGTCTCCGCAGAAGAGCACGGTCCCCCTGCCTAAGGGGAGGGATAGATCAATTAGGTTCATGAGGAAAGCAATTTGGTCTTGGTTCGGGGCATAAGTGTTAATTATGGTAAAGATATGGCCACTAATGGAGAGGGTAAGTATTAGGTATCGTGCCGCTGGGTCCGTCGTGCAGGATAGTATTTGACATGGCAGGGACTTGTGTATAGCTAGGGCCACACCCTTGGTTCTAGAATCAGGGTTATTGGCGAAGAACCATTGTGTATAGTGTCTGTCGCGGATCGTGGGTGCATGGCCTGTTTTAAAGTGCGTCTCCTGTAAGCAGAGTATATGTACCTTCCGGCGGTGGAAATGGTGGAGAACCTGCGATCTTTTCCGGGGCGTTTCAATCCCCTCGCGTTGTAGTTTGCTACATGTAAATCCGCCATTCAGGAAGGATGTAGGTAGGCACCGCCGAAGACCTCCAGGGAATGTCCGGGACTGGGATATGAAATGAGACCGAGAAAATCAGGGTGGGGGAGACACAGACAAACAGGGGAGCACACAAAGACAACAACAGCAGTAAAGGCAAAACTGCAGCGTATACTCTAAGAACCTCAAACTGAGTACTACCAGGCCCGGAAATGTCCAGGCTGGGTTTCCCATCTATTGGGGGGAAGAGACAGCTAAGCATGTAAAGGCATAGACCTAAGGCTCCCTCCCAGACCCAGATGATGAAATGCAAACAAATTACAGGCATAACTCGGCTGAAAATCATAGAAACTGATTAAACAATAACGGGGGTATCTACAGGGCTAGAGACGAGATGCTGTCCATGGCTCAGGGAAGGGGGGCTCGGGAGCCAGCGTGGGCTGGGGAGTGCGAGGGAGAAGTCGGGGCAGGTCGGGGACCATCTCGCCTGGAGGATCGGGGCCCCACGGGCGTCGAGTTGGGAGATCGGGGCGAGAAAGGCCTTTTGGTGCTCCTGGAGGAGGGCCACTCAGGTATGGAGATGTTGGTGATGTTTAAATCTCGTAGAAATCCCGGGATGTCTTCTGGCGCGCGCAGGGTGAGGGACCGACCATTCAAGCGCACAATGAGGGCGAAGGGGAATCCCCAGCGGAAGGGGATATTACGGTCACGTAGGATGTCCAACACCGGGCGGAGAGTGGCCCTTTGGGCCAAGGTATGTCGGGAGAGGTCCTGTAGGATAGGCAGATGCACTCCTCTGTAGGTGACATTGCGTCGGCGCCGGGCTCTTTAGTAGAGTAAAAGTGGACGCGGCAGATGACATCCCTGGGTCTCTGGTTGTCTCGGCTAGGGGGCTGTAGTGCCCTATGCGCTCTGTCTATCTCGATGTGCGTATTAGGTGGCTGCTCCAGGAGGTCATTAAAGATGGTGGACAGCACCGCAAGTAGATCAGAGGAAGGCACAGATTCTGGGAGGCCGCGGATCCTGAGATTATTGCGCCTGTTGCGGTTTTCAATATCGTCTTTGTGTTGTTGCAGGACAAACAGCTGATCAGAATGTGATTGCACATCGTGTTGAAGGGCTAGCAGAGTTGTGGAGGTAGTCTCCTGCGCAGTTTCCAATACATCTACTTTAGATGAGACCGTTGTGAGTTCAGCATGAAATTGCGCAAATTCATGTTTACATTTATCTAGTACAGGGGTCCTCAACTGGCGGACCGAACCCGAACCCGGACCGCAGAGGCCAGCTGTCTGGACCCCTGGTCAGACCTCCTAACCGCCCCGGATCCGGTCCGTCCCGGGGCGGTTAGGAGGTCCCGCTCCCCACCGCACTGCCTCCCGCCCCATAGGCGTACTGTCCTTAGATGTCAGTACGCCTGTGGGGCTGGGGGCAGTGTCGGTCCGGCCCCCGGCTGATACGCGCTCTGTAGGGATGTCCCGGGGATTCCCCAGCAGAGCGCGCACCACAGACCTCGGTGTACGCCGCCGGCCTGTCCTTCCCGGAAGTGCAGGCCGGCGGCGTACGCTGAGGTCATTGATGCGCGTTCTGCTGGGGAATCCCCGGGACATCCCTACAGAGCGCGTATCAGCCGGGGGCCGGACCGACGGGAAGAGAAGAAGACAGCCGCAGCGGGGAACGAGGTGATAGGTGAGTTGTTTTTGTTATTTTTTTTTTCTGTCTGGGGGGCATCTACAAGGGGAGAGCGCACAGGTGGACTATATACTACAGGGGGGACCTCACAGGGGGCTATATACTACTGATGGGGCTATATACTACTGGGGGGAGAGCACAGGGGGCTATATACTACAGGGGGGACCTCACAGGGGGCTATATACTACTGAGGGGGCTATATACTACTGGGGGGAGCGCACAGGGGATTATATACTACAGGGGGACCTCACAGGGGGCTATATACTACTGAGGGGGCTATATACTACTGGGGGGAGCGCACAGGGGGCTATATACTACAGGGGGGACCTCACAGGGGGCTATATACTACTGAGGGGGCTATATACTACTGGGGGGAGCGCACAGGGGATTATATACTACAGGGGGGACCTCACAGGGGCTATATACTACAGGGGGAAAGCACAAGGGGGGCTATATACTACTGGGGGGGACCTCACAGGGGGCTATATACTACTGGGGGGAGAGCACAGGGGCGCTATATACTACTGGGGGGAGCTCACAGGGGGCTATATACCACAGGGGGACAGCGCACGGGGGGGCTATATACTACAGGGGGAGCTCACAGGGGGCTATATACTACAGGGGGGAGCTCACAGGGGGGCTATATACTACTTGGGGGGAGCTCACGGGGGCTATATACTACTGGGGGGAGCTCACAGGGGGCTATATACTACAGGGGGAGAGCACAGGGGGGCTATATACTACTGGGGGGAGCTCACAGGGGGCTATATACTACTGGGGGACAGCGCACAGGGGGCTATATACTACAGGTGGAGAGCGCACAGGGGGGCTATATACTACTGGGGGGAGCTCACAGGGGGCTATATTCTACAGGGGGGAGCTCACAGGGGGCTATATTCTACAGGGGGAGAGCACACGGGGAGGCTATATACTACTGGGGGTAGCTCACAGGGGGCTATATACTACTGGGGGACAGCGCACAGGGGGCTATATTTTACAGGGGAGAGCGCACAGGGGGGCTATATACTACTGGGGGAGCAACAGGGGGGCTATATACTACCAGGGCAGTCACCCCCTTTGTACCTAATATCAAAGGCCTGGTGAGAGAAAAAAATGCCAGTTTTCCCGCTAATAAGCAGCAATTTTGTATATAAATAGTTGAACGTTTGTGACAAAGTAACAAAACACGTTTCCTACTGATGTTCAGCTCGGACCTTCACCTGACAATAGACCCCGGTAAGTGGACCTTCACTAAAAGTTGTTGAGTACCCCTGATCTAGTAGTTGCTTGGCCAGAGTGGAAATGTCGGTTTTAGTAGGAAGGGACTGGGTAAGAGCCCTGAGATCCGCCAGGGACACCGGCCTATTGTCATCCAGTACTGAGGGGCGGCTGGCAGTCAGTGGAAATGGCAAGTCAGGGACTCCAGAGGTAGCAGATTGGGAGCAAACCCTGAAAATAGGGGGGTGCCCTCCAGGGAAGAAGGTACGTCCGGCAGCCTCCTAGGTGACAATATTCGGCCGTGAGGTGAGACAGCAGTGGCCGGTGCGTGGATGAGGGCAACCGTGTGGGTTACAGCCGCCGTGGTATGCGGGGGTGAGCTTCCCCAAGAGGATCCTGTGGACCAGTGGGACGAGGAGGCTGGAGAGAGCCCCCCTTGAGCAGGTTCGGGTAAGGGCAGGGGGTCCCCCAGCTGGGTTTGAGCAGGCATTGGGGGTGCGAACCATGGGTTGTGCTCCGCGCCGCCGTCCCATGGTGCTGTCTGGGGGTTGAGGCCTGGTGTGGCAGTAGGCGGCAAGGCTGCAGTAGTAGGCCCGATGGGGGGGTCGGCCTGGGAGCGGCACGGCGGTAGTGCCACGGATAGGGGGGCACAGTGCGGGGGCACTCTGGTCAGTGTCCTCCCGCTGCCGCCGCTCCTCCGGCTCGCTCTGTGTCTGCTGCGCGCCGCTCGGCCTAGGATCAAGATGGCCGCCGAAGGTCCCGTCGGGCCGCGTGTGCAGCTGCGAGGAGGCCGGGGTAGTCGTCTCTGGTTGCTGCAGGGAGGTGTCGGTGCCGGCGGAGGACCTCGGTAGGTGTCGGTGCTCAATTGCGGCCACAGATGATCTTGTGCGGGCTGCTGTAGGGTGGTCAGGTGCCTCGTCAGCATGGCGGCGGCCATTTTCTGTGTCCTGCAGCTCCGTGCCTGATGTGGGTGCTGGTGTCTCCGGGCGGGCGAAATATGCCCCGATGTCCCCCTGTGGGGGTGTAGAGCGGGTTAAGGAATGTCCCCTGTTCTTTTTAGCGGTCTTCCCCATGTTGAAGAGGGCCGATACCAGCAGATTGTAGTCTGGGTCTGGAGGAGCTCAGGCTGAAGCGTCCTCACACGGCCATAGTTGGTCACGCCCCCCTCGCTTCAGTTTTTAAAATGGCAATTTGCATATGTCACATACACACTAGCACGTGACGTGGATGCCACTGCAAGGGGTTAATCTATTTTCACTCACTCAATCTTGCACTCACCTACCGCTTCAGGTGGCAAATTGAGCATAAATCCCACCCCAACACAGTCCAAGCACCTCAACACACACGCTGCCACCACCTTTCAAATTATAATTAAAAAAAAAAAATAAATTGAAGCACATTACAAAGTTCTATAACTCTGTAATGTGCTTCAATCACCTGTCTGCCTCCCTTCCCTGTCTTTTCCCCCTTCCACCCCCCACCAGGAAGTGTCCTAACTCACACAGACCTAATTACTGTCGTCACCATCACCAAGCTCTTCTCTCAGCTCCTTCTCCTGTTACACTAGCCTTCCCCTCCCCGCCTTTTCAGGTGACTCAGCTTGCTCAGCTCCCATTGGCTGAACAACTGCAAGCCATCACTTGGACTGGGGAGGGGGGGGCTGCTGTAACAGGACCTAGACCAGCCCTCCTGCTGATGACTCATTCTCACAAGAAGGAGCTGCCTGGTGACGGTGACGGCAGTCATTAGGTCTGTGTGAGTTAGGACACTTCCTGGTGGGGGGTGAAGGGGGAAAAGACAGGGAAGGGAGGCAGATAGGTGATTGAAGCACATTACAGAGTTATATAACTTTGTAATGTGCTTCAATTACTGGGAAAAAGTTTTTCATGGCACTTGTCCTTTAAGTGTGAAAGGACACTGTCAACCCACAACACCACTCACTGGCACTCACAGGGTTAAAACACTACATCCAAAGGCTATGGATTCTTAGAGCATACAAGGACCAAACTTATTAAAGTTTTAAGCTTTAATAGACAAAAGGTACAGTGCTTACAAAAAAAAAGTAAAATAAGATGACATACATACATACTATAACAGTATCTAAGACTTACAATAGTCGTTGCCTTCCCAGGGGGTAGGAGAAATCATGGATCGCAGCTCAGTCAGACTGACCCCTACACTGCCATCCCAGTTTTGCTGTTGCCGCCATATTTTATACAGTCAAAACTCAGCTCAGATTTCAGAGCTGCCCATCAGGTTATTAGGATAATGAGTTGTCCCTGATTGGCCGCCCATCAGGTGATTAGGATAATGAGTTGTCCCTAATTGGCTGATTAGGTGATAATGGGGACGGACCAGGGACACCTCATTGCATATGTCCTGTAATTGAACCATTGCCCTATGGTTGGGGGTGTTGTGTTTGAGTGGGTCTATCCATTCATTGAAGTAGATAAGAACTCCAGGTTTCCCCGAGACCCTTAATAAACCAGGCGTAGTGTTTCCTGACCAGAGATCCTCAATAAACTACCCAGAGTTTATGATGTTTCGACAAGCTAAGGTATAGTGAGTGGAATACACATAACGGTCTGTAGTGTGTGAATACGTAAAACACTTTCATACCACATATAATATAACTGTACACACAATAGGAACAGGGCTGTCCATATTCCTCACAGCATATACTCCAAAATGTTATAAAGAGTAATCAGCTTAACAGTAAATACTTGCAAAGTCAATATTTGCCTAGAAAATGAACTTTATCCCCCAAAACACATTTCAACATCATTGCAGCCCTGCCTTAAAAGGACCAGCTAACATTGTTTCAGTGATTGCTCCATTAACACAGGTGTGGGTGTTGATGAGGACAGGGCTGGAGATCAATCTATCATGATTAAGTAAGAATGACACCACTGGACACTTTAAAAGGAGGCTGGTGCTTGGCATCATTGTTTCTCTTTTGTTAACCATGGTTATCGCTAAAGAAACACGTGCAGTCATCATTGCACTGCACAAAAATGGCCTAAAAGGGAAGAGTATCGCAGCTAGAAAGATTGCACCTCAGTCAACAATCTATCGTATCATCAAGAACTTCAAGAAGAGAGGTTCCATTGTTGCCAAAAAGGCTCCAGGGCGCCCAAGAAAGACCAGCAAGCACCAGGACAGTCTCTTAAAAGTGTTTCGGCTGTGGAATCGGGCTACCAGCAGTGCAGAGCTTGTTCAGGAATGGCAGCAGGCAGGTGTAAGTGCATCTGCATGCACTGTGAGGCGGAGACTCTTTGAGCAAGGCCTGGTCTCAAGGAGGGCAGCAAAGAAGCCACTTCTCTCCAGAAAAAACATCAGGGACAGACGGATATTCTGCAAAAGGTCCAGGGAGTGGACTGCTGAGGACTGGGGAAAAGTCATTTTCTCTGATGAATCCCCTTTCCGATTGTTTGGGACATCTGGAAAACAGCTTATTCGGAGAAGACGAGGTGAGCGCTACCACCAGTCTTGTCTCATGCCAACTGTAAAGCATCCTAAAACCATTCATGTGTGGGGTTGCTTCTCAGCCAAGGGAATCGGCTCTCTCACAGTCTTGCCTAAAAACACGGCCATGAATAAAGAATGGTACCAGAATGTCCTCCAAGAGCAACTTCTCCCAACCGTCCAAGAGCAGTTTGGCGATCAACAATGCCTTTTCCAGCATGATGGAGCACCTTGCCATAAAGCAAAAGGTGATAACTAAATGGCTCAGGGAGCAAAACATAGAGATTTTGGGTCCATGGCCTGGAAACTCACCAGATCTTAATCCCATTGAGAACTTGTGGTCAATCATCAAGAGATGGGTAGACAAACAAAAACCAACAAATTCTGACAAAATGCAAGCATTGATTGTGCAAGAATGGACGGCTATCAGTCAGGATTTGGTCCAGAAGTTGATTGAGAGCAGCCAGGGAGAACTGCGCAGAGGTCCTGAAGAAGAAGGGTCAACAATGCAAATATTGACTTGCTGCAGTAACTCATTCTAACTGTCAATATAAGCTTTTGTTACTCATAATATGATAAGCTTGTTTTTTTGTTTGTTTGTTTTTTTAAATTGTGATTTTTTTCCCCAACTTTTGACACTTTTACAAGAACATGCATTAACACATTGGTCCTTCTGTAACAGTCCCAGTACTGCAGCTGCTATAGTTTGTCTGTTTTACTGAGAAATTGCTCATCTCCCAACACCAAGATTTGATTTCTGAGTAAAACGTTTTCCACACTCCGAGTATTAAAATGGCTTCTTGTCTGTGTGAATTCTTTTATGTTTAGCAAGATTTGATTTATGAGAAAAACTTTTTCCACATTCTGAACATGAAAATGGCTTCTCCCCTGTGTGAATTCTTTGATGGTCAACAAGACGTGTTTTCACTATAAAACATTTTCCACATTCTGAACATGAAAATGGCTTCACCCCTGTGTGAATTCTTTGATGGCAAAGAAGATTTGATTTCTTATTAAAACATTTCCCACATTCTGAGCATGTAAATGGTGTGGCCCCTGTGTGAATTCTTTGATGGTCAACAAGACTTGATTTCTCAGTAAAACATTTCCCACATTCTGAACATGAAAATGGCTTCTCGTCTGTGTGAATTCTTTGATGCTTAACAAGATTTGATGTCAGAGTAAAACATTTCCCACATTCTGAACATGAAAATGCCTTTTCGTCTATGTGAATTTTTTGATGTAAAACAAGATTTGATTTTAAAGTAAAACATTTCCCACATTCTGAACATGAAAATGGCTTCACCCCTGTGTGAATTCTTTGATGCTTAACAAGATTTGATGTCAGAGTAAAATATTTCCCACATTCTGAACATGAAAATGCCGCCTTGTCTGTGTGACATCTTTGATGTTTAACAAGATTTAATTTATAAGTAAAACATCTCCCACATTCTGAACATGAAAATGGCTTCACCCCTGTGTGAATTCGCTTATGTTCAACAAGATGTGATTTCACGTTAAAACATTTTCCACATTCTGAACATGAAAATGTCTCCTCCCCTTTGTAAGTTCTTTGATGGTGAAGAAGACTGGATTTGACTACATTGCTGTGAGGGGCGGAGGGTGTATCTGGCATAGTGGACGGCTCCTCATATGTATCTTGTGTGATATGATCCTCTGAGGAGATCTGATGTCCCCCTGAGCTCCTGGTAGAATCATCTGCAAAGGAGAAAACACCATTTCTCTTATTTCCCAGTAATAGAAGCTTAAACATATTGCAGACATGGAAAGTTACTCTTTTTTATGTAACATAATAAGAATGATCAGATCTGTTCCCATCCACAGGAAGTGTCAGGGAGAAGAATCTAGAAGCTGGAGGCCGGGGAGATGACGTCCTTAGTAGGAAAAGAAATGGAAACTCTTCTCAAATAAAAAATAGGACTACTGACCCCCTACATATCAATAACCTGAAATACAGAAAGTGCAACAGCAACATACAGGTGCAAACACTTACTGTACATACTCCCCCCCCCCGTATACACACGATAAAAACCTGCTCTATAGATATTACAAAATGAGGATCTTCGCCAAACTATTTGACCCTACAGAGTGCACCGTGTCACCACATTAAGGTGTCCTCAGAGACATGGTCCCTACTCCAGCATTCTCACACTAGCAATGGCCTCTCCTGGGCTGAATAAGCCTACAACTGGGCAGATGGGAGCCAAATCTCTATTTATAACACTTGCAGGACATGGGTGGAGTACAAGCCAACAGGAAGCAGCCGCAGCCCCTGGAACCTGAGAGGTATCTTATCTAAAGGGCCTTTTACACGGCCTGATTATCGTAAAAAAAAAAAAAAGAAATTTAATCAATAATCTTCTGGTGTAAATGCGGCAACGATCACAACTACCACAAATATTCGCTTGTATGTCGCCGATCGTATCTTTCGGGCTTACCTCAAAATCATTGTTAATCCTTCTCCAGTCTTTCAGTGTAAACGCTCGTCGCTCACAGTATATAGATACGACCGCAATTACGGATATTCACAGAATATATACAACTGCATTTACTATGGTAATTATGATCGCATTATAAACGTTTCATAGCGATTTACCTTCTCGTTTATAACAAAAAATCATCACTTGTCGTTCACTAAATGAGCGATTTATCTGTATGTGTAAAAGGACCCTAATACTTGCTCGGAGGGCTCAGTGTGTGTGTATGAGGGTATATATACACATATACATACAGGGGACAAATGTAGCGCCCAGGAGTAAGGTACCTGTGATCATGGACACCTGCAGACATTCACTATAATGGAAGGCCATCACTATCTCACTTTATTGTACTTTCAGGGGATAACTTGCACTGTGTTGTTTTGTTGTGCACACTTGTACTCGGTATATAAGGTCTTTTTGTTATGTTCACTGTAATTGCACTGTACCTGCACCATACTCTGAAGGGGTTAATATAAAGCCAAGCTATGACACAGGAAGCTTAGAAGCCGGTAGTTTCCCACTGTTGCTGTGAGATGGTGTGCAGAGCTGAGGTTTTGGAGGGGAAAAAACAGACACTGATCTTTTCAATGTTGTTTATGTCTAGAAAGAAGCTGCTGTGTCATTCCCATAGACCTGTATGGAAACTCAATCAAAGTCTGTGGCATACTAAAGTTGTGATTGTGTGATATAAAGCTGTGATTGCTGCCCCCCTGACAGATTTGTATAACCAATCCCTGCTAACAGGAGATGTCCCCGATGATTGGAGAACAGCCAATGTTATACCAATCCACAAGAAGGGGAGTAGAGAAGAGCCCAGTAACTACAGGCCAGTGAGCCTGACATCTGTAGTAGTGAAAATGACGAAAAAGAAGATAATGGATCGCCTAAGAATCAACAACTTTGATGGATCCAAAAAAGCATGGCTTTACTGGGGGCCGATAATGTCAGACTAATCTCATTGATTTCTTTGATTATGCCACAATAGTGCTGGATGAAGGTGGTGCTGTGGATATCGCCTATCTGGACTTCAGCAAAGCTTTTGATACAGTTCCCCATCAACCCCATAAAGGGTTGATATTCCTGGAGGTGTCAGTAATATGGAAAACAATTTAGCTTGGCTAGATAAGTGGTCCAAACTGTGCAAATTGAAAAGTTTAACGTTTCCAAATGTAAAATAATGCACTTGGGGAGGAGGAATCCTCTATCAGAGTATCACATCGGCAGTACTGTGTTGGAAAAGACTTCAGAAGAGAAGGATTTAGGGGTAATGATATCGGACAGCCTTAAAATGAGTCACCAGTGCAACCAGGCGGTGGGGAAAGCAAATCGTATGCTGGGGTGTATAGCTAGAGGTATAACCAGTAGGAAGAGAGAAATTGTGATCCCGCTATATAGAGCTCTGGTGAGGCCACATCTGGAATACTGTGTCCAGTTCTGGAGACCTCATCTAAAAAAGGACATTGATAAAATAGAACGGGTCCAAAGACGCGCTACATAAATGGTGGAGGGTGTGAGGCATAAACCATATCAGGAAAGACTTAGGCCCCATTCACACATCCGTGTCAGTTTTTACTGTCAGGAAATCCAGATCAGGAGGCCTTAAATGTCATCAGGAAAGTATCAGGATTTCCTGACAGTAATCCGTTTTTACCTTCAGGAAACCATCAGGAAACCATCAGGAAAAACCTTCAGGATTTACTGATGAAAAGAAAAATAGGACATGTATTTCTGCAAACTGGATGGTCACAGCTTGCAGAATTACATCTCCCATCATGCTTGGCTGACAGGTCATGATGGAAGTTGTACTTCTGCAGTCTGTGGTCACCCAGGTTGCAGAAGTACAACTCCCATCATGACTTGTCAGCAGGGGCATGGTGGGAGTTGTACTTCTGCAACATGGATGGCCACAGGCTGCAGAAGTAGAACTCCCATCATGGCCTGTCAGCGTCGAGTGGCCGCGGGGGGGTGCGGGGGTGCGGCGAGTGGCCGCAGGGGGGGGTGCGGGGGTGCCGCGAGTGGCCGCGGGGGGTACCTGTAGACAGGGATGCGGACGAAGAGGCAGCAGGACGACGGGGCAGAGGCGGAAGGTGAGTGGAACTCCGGACGCTTTCCTGATGTGCATCAGGAAAGCGTCCGGGGCCCGGGCGATCCCATAGACTCCTATGGGCCGGATTTCCGGACGAAAATAGGACCGGTTCTAAAAAATCCAGTCCTATTTTCCGGAATGGACACCCTTCCGGAAAATTACGGAAGGGTGTCCGTGTCCAATGTAAGTCTATGCGTCCGTAAATCCGTCCGGATTTCCTGATAGGAAATCCGGGTGGTTTTTCCGGACGTGTGAAGGGGGCCTTAAGGATTTGAATCTGTATAGTCTGGAGGAAAGAAGGGAAAGGGGGGACATGACGGAAACCTTTAAGTATGTTACAGGACTAAATAAGGTTCAAGAGGGAAGTGTTTTAGTAAAAAACTGAGCTCAAGAACAAGAGGACACAGTGAGAGGTTAATTGGGGGAAAGATCAGAAGCAACGTGAAAAAATATTATTTTACTGAAAGAGTAGTAGATACTTGGAACAAACTTCCAGCAGAGGTGGTTGGTAAATCCACAATAACAGAATTTAAACATGCCTGGGATAAACATACATCTATCCTAAGATAATAAGAAAGGAAATACTAAAAGGGCCGACTAGATGGACCTAGTGGTTTTTTTTCTGCCGACAATCTTCTATGTTTCTATGTAAAGTTGAAACATTGTATCTGTTAAGGCCGTGCTTCTCCACTCCACCCCGCCCACTAGAAAGTTCTAATTTTCTCCCAAACAGTATAAAAGGAAGAGTCAGTCAGTCACCTGCTATTCTGTAGAGACCAGAGGAGTGAAGAGACTCTGCTAGACCGCACAGAAGACGAAGAAGAAACCGCTGTTTCCTGTGAACCCTGACTGTCTGGACTTATTACCCATTGGGGTGCACCACGTCTTACCATCCCTCCCAGAGAGCAGTAACACGTGGTGACACCTCAATAGTGTCTGAGGGCCGAGCACTGTCACCACTTCAACCCCGGGCGCTACAGACATATCTGGATACTTAGGGGCACATAAGGGGGGATGCAACATGGATTTCAAAATTTTAAATCCAGCTGTGGCATCTACCCTCCATGTCCGTTCACTGCAGATCATATCAGGAAGCCCATTCAGCTCAATAGTCGTAGTATAATAATTTTACTTAATATTAAAAAAAAAAAAGGATGTGTGAAAATTCATTGGGAGCGTTATTTGAAAAAAAGGTGATTCCCGCTACAGATCCTGTCTGTGCTAGTCGCTCCTCACAAGTGCTTCTGCTGCCATCTACTGGTGTCTGTGCTAAGTCCTTCTGGGTCGAAGAGAGCCCATGTGCTAGCGCTGTCTACTGCTTTTCTGGGAGAAAGCGCCATTTTACAACGCTGATCCACCGGCGTCCAATGATGTCATAGAGAAGAGGTGAGTATACACAGCTGATCCACCAACGGCCATTGCTGTCCTAGAAGAAAACTTAATTTAATGCGGCTGGCCCACCGATGTCCACTGCTGTCCTTGGGAGATAGTGTCACTTTACGCTTCTCAATTACCAATATCCACAGCTTTCCTGGGAGAAAATTGATGTTACGCCGCCGATCCGCAGATGTCCACTGCTGTCTATGGCAGAAATTGAAAATTTTCCTTTTTTTAAATTGTGATTTTTCCAACTTTTGACACTTGCATGAACATGCATTACCACATTGGTCCTTCTGTAATAAACCCAGTACTGCAGCTGCTATAGTTTGGCTGTTTGGCTTGAGTAAAACATTTCCCACACTATGAATATTAAAATGGCTTCTCTTCTGTGTGAATTCTTCGATGTTAAACAAGATTTGATTTTTCAGTAAAACATTTGCCACGATCTGAACGTAAAAATGGCTTGTCATCTGTGTGACTTTGATGTTTAAATATATTATCAGATTTTTTAAAAAATACATGATTTCTTAGAAAAACAGCCCCTCTTTCTGAACATGGAACTGGCTACTTTCTTTTGTGAAATTTGATTTACAAGTAAAACATTTCTCACATTTTGAACATGAAAATGGCTTCTCTTCCGTGTGAATTCTTTGGTGTTTAACAAGATTTGATTTTTCAGTAAAACATTTCCCACAATCTAAACATGAAAATGGCTTCTCTTTTGTGTGAATTCTTTGGTGTTTAACAAGATTTGATTTCAGAGTAAAACATTTTCCACATTCTGAACATGAAAATGGCTGATCTCCTGTATGAGTTCTTTGATGCTCAACAAGATTTGATTTTACAGTAAAACATTTTCCACATTCTGAATATGAAAAAGGCTTCTCCATTGTGTGAAATCTTTGATGGTGAAGATTTTATAGTAAAACAGTTCCCACATTCCGAACATGAAAATGGCTTCTCCCCTGTGTGAGTTTTCTGATGATGAACAAGAGATGATTTGAGTAAAAATTCTTCCACAGTCTGAACATGAAAATGCCCTCTCCCCTATAAGATATTTTTTGTGAGTAAAACATTTTTCACGTTGTAAATATGAAAACTGAGGCTTTCCTATATTTTCTCTTTGATGCTCATTGTCTTTTCTGTAAATGTCAGCTTGCTGTGATGAGCTCCACGACGCCACCATAGAACAATGCCAACATTTACCTTAGTGAGGGACCACAGCTTGAAGAACATTTGGACATCCAGGGTATGGAACTTTTCTTCCAGATCATTTTTTGGATTTTCACAAAAAGATGGAAGAACGATGTCTTGTGATCGGTGGTAATCTGAAACCACCTTAGGTAGGAAGTTAGGATCTGTATTCAGGATTATCCTATCTTGGATAACACAGTAGGGACAGGCTATGGTTAGAGCCTGGAGCTCACGTATCCGCCTTACTGAGGAGATGGCAACTAAGAAAGCAGTCTTAAAGGAGCGTAGTCTCAAAGGAGATCTAGAAAGACGTTCCAAGACTACATTTAAATGCGGATAAATATTTTATAGGGTAGGATTAATTTTTGATGCCTTTTTTTATAAATCTCTTGATCCAACGATGGTCGGCTAGGTTGGTATCATGCATAGCGGATAAAGCAGAAGTTTGAATTTTAAGGATAGCAGGTTTAAGACCTTTAAAGGGGTTGTCCGGCGATAAAAAATTTTTCACAGAATAACACACATTACAAAGTTATACAACTTTGTAATGTATGTTATGTCTGTGAATGGCCCCCTTCCCCGTGTCCCACCACCCCCACCCATGTACCCGGAAGTGTGGTGCGCTATACATTACCTGTCACGTGCCGACCACGGTCTCCGATCCTCAGCAGTGACGTCTTCTTCGGGAGGCCAGCGGTTCTTCCCGAGTGCCGGCCGCCCTCTGCAGCGTCATCCGAAGCTCAGCCGCGATTGGCTGAGCATAACTGTGCTCAGCCAATCGCGGCTGAGCAGCTGATGAAGTGGCCGCGTCATCAGCCGCTCAGCCGCGATTGGCTGAGCACAGTTATGCTCAGCCAATCGCGGCTGAGCTTCGGATGACGCTGCAGAGGGTTGCCGGCACTCGGGAAGATCCGCTGGCCTCCCGAAGAAGACGTCACTGCTGACGATCGGAGACCGTGGACGACACGAGATGCGGTGAGTATAATGCACCACACTTCCGGGTCTAGCGTGGGTGGGGGGAAACACGGGGAAGGGGGCCATTCACAGACATAACATACATTACAAAGTTGTATAACTTTGTAATGTGTGTTATTCTGTGAATAATTTTTTATCGCCGGACAACCCCTTTAACTAAACCTGCCTGCAAGAAGTCCAGAATTTGAGGCATGTTGGGTGGTGATGGCATCTGAGGTGGAGAATCACACCAGGCACAAAAAAAAACCTTTCCACAACTTCAAATATATCTTTGCTGTGACTGGTTTCCTGCTTTTTATCAGCGTGGAAATCACCACATCTGAAAGTCCGCTATTCTTAAGGATGGACTTTTGAGGACCCAGGCAGAAAGAAGAAGATGAGCTGGGTTTGGATGGTATACCGAACCCTGATGAAGGTCCTGTAGAAGAGGGAGATGTAGCGGATGGTCTATCGCTAACTTTTGGAGAAGACCAAACCAACTCCTCTTGGGCCAATAAGGGACAATTAGTATTACAGTGGTCCTTTCTGTTAGGATCTCCTGTAGGACCTTTGGCTGGGTGAAAGGACCAAGGTTGGTCTAGAGCTACGGATTTAGTGAAAAAAAGATGTCCACTTTCCGGTTGTTCCTGGTAGTGAACGGGTCTATCTCAGGGACTCCAAGTGAGAGGTGGCCTGATTAAAAATGGCGTTCTTCAGAGACCACTTGCCTGTATCTATGATGTTCCTACTGAGGAAGTCCGCTTGAATATTCATTGTTCCCCTGAGGTGGGTAACAGACAGAGATCTGATGTTTTCTTCTGCCCAGATAAAAATCTTATCCGATAGGGACTGCAATGCGGTCACCTTTGAGCTGCCTTGTCGCCTTAGATGGGATACAGCTGACATGTTGTCCGATAACACGTGAACGTGTGCATTCTTTAATGTATGCTTGGCTTGAAGAAATAACATCTGCATGGTCTTTAGCTCTTGGTAGTTGGAAGACATGTTTGTCATGTGGGGAGGCCATGTTCCCTGAAATAATAGAGATCCCATCTGGGCTCTCCACCCTAATTTGCTGGCATCTGTGTACACTCGTATTTTGTGGTGTAGATTGCAGGAAACTTCTTTGATTAAGTTGTTGGTCTGAAGCCACTACTTTCGAGATATTCTCACCAAGGGTGGTTGAGGGTGTTTACGCCCAAAGTCGTTTTTGGAGGCATCTGGAATGCTCTTGGCTCCAGGACACCGCTGGTATGCAGGAAGTATGCAGGAAGATCCAAGGATCGATATCGCCTCCCGTATCTTGCGCTTCTTTTTCCTGATTCTAAGAACTAGTTTCCCTTTTTTGTCTGCTGAGCGAAAACACATCTGTAATTTTGAGTCCACCAATATTCACAGGAATACTTTTTGTTGAGACGGGGTTAAATCAGATTTTTTTTTTTAGATTGATTATTGAGTCTACTGATCCCAGTAGGGACTGAACCATCTGTAGATCCTCCTGTAGTTTCTGGGTATATTCTGCAATCAGAAGAAGCTGCAACACATGGTGACACCAAGACAATGTCTGAGGGCCCAGCATTGGCAACACTTCATAAAGGGACATAAGGGGGGGGGGTGCATTCACCATGGATTTTAAAATTTGAATATAGCTGTGACAAAATGATCCATCTACCCTCCATGTCTGTTCAGTGCAGATGGTATCAGGTAGTGATTAAAGAGAAGGAGGAGAGGGGGCAACCTTGTGTTGTTCCCGTAAACATGTCAAAGGGCAAAGTATTATGGTGCATTTACACAGAGATTTATCTGCCAGATTTTGGAAGCCAAAGCCAAGAATAGATTTGAAAAGAGGAGAAATCTCAGTCTTTCCTTTATGGCCTGTTCTCTATTTATAGTCTGTTCATGGCTTTGGCTTCAAAAATCTGTCTCTCTTTGTGTGTAAACGCACCATGAAGTCTGTTGATCTGGAGTTGCCGTCAGTTTCTGTGTAAGTTATAATATATTGGGAGAATATAAGGCCAAACCGTCTACGCTGAATAGTGGTGGGAATAAAGGGCCATGAGGTCTTGTCGGAGGCCTTTCCTGCATCTACCCTAAGTATAATGGTCAAAGGTCATGAGGGGTCGTGAATTCGATCACTTATGAATTCTTAACCCTAGTAACAAGCACTCGTCATTACCGAGCCATGTCTGTGAGCGCCGGGACTATCTGTGTTTTGTCTCTTTTTTTTTTTAACAGAGAAAAGACCAAATATCGTCACGAAGGGAAAAAGGAGCTCAACCAAATGTATAACGCTGATTTAAAGATGGAATAAAAAATAAATAAATAAAGTGAGTATATTACATAGCTGCTAGTGATCACAACCCCTGTTTTGTTTTTTTTTTTAATTTTCACAACAGGTACCGCCGGGACTGTGATGTATATTAAAATTTAGGCAGAATGATAATATAGCTGGAAAACTGACAGGACACAGAGCTTATAATATTCCACACAGAATAGTTACAGCCGGTGACTGAGGAGAATGTGTGACTGTTCTCTGCATTTAGTGGTCACTACTCACCTGGGCGGTTACCTGTAGTGATGTCCTCCTTATACTGCTCATCACTGCTGTCATCTGTCTCTTCTTCTTTTACCCTTATGTCTATGGCATTCATAGAGTTTAGATGTTTCCCCATAGGAATGTCTCCCTTATACTGCTCATCACTGCTGTCATCTGTGTCTTCTTCTTCTTCTTTTACTACTATGTCCATAGCCATTTTATGATTCAGATGCTCCCCGATAGTAATTTCCTCCTTGTACTGCTCATTACCGCTCACATCTGTCTCTGGAGCATTAATATTGTTCACATCTTCCCCCTGATTCATAAGATGTGAGAGAAATATTGTAGAAGTCATCAGACAGTCGGAGAAGTCAGGTGGGATGTACAGATCATAGGGAACATCTCCATCTACCTGATCCTGTGGAAGAAGAGGACGGGGACATCTCTCTGGTGCTGTTCTCTTACTGGATCTGACTGGAGGGAACACATACAGAGACTGAATTCATTCTTTCCATCCAGATAATACAGAGAGGAGGTGTGTATATAGTCCTGTCTATTACCTGCTGATGGGAGGGGCTGCTGATCCTCCAGCATCACATCCTTGTACTGATCCTTGTGTCCTTCTACATACTCCCACTCCTCCATGGAGAAATAGACCGCCACGTCCTGACACCTTATAGGAACCTGACACACACAATGATCACACAGTCATCCCCCCCCACCCCTCCAGTGGTGTTACTGTATAATGTCCCAGCATTCCCAGCAGCCACAGTCTCACCTCTCCACTCAGCAGCTCCACCATCTTGTTGGTTACTTCTAGGATCTTCTCTTCCTCCATTTCCTCATGTATCAGGGGCCCCGGGATTGGGCTCAGGGTTCTTCCCCATCCTTCACACCCAGGGGCCCCACAGCGCCCACTAGAGGACTTCTTCACTACTGTGTAATCCTGTGTATGGAGAGACACATTACTATCACTCCATCCATTCCCAGAATCCCTCACCTCTCCAGTCCTATCCATCTGTTATTCCATAGATAAGAATGATGTTATGATGACATCGCTCCCAGAATCCCTCACCTCTCCAGTCCTATCCATCTGTTATTCCATAGATAAGAATAATGTCATGATGACATCACTCCCAGAATCCCTCACCTCTCCAGTCCTATCCATCTGTTATTCCATAGATAAGAATAATGTCATGATGACATCACTCCCAGAATCCCTCACCTCTCCAGTCCTATCCATCTGTTATTGCATAGATAAGAATGTCATGATGACATCACTCCCAGAATCCCTCACCTCTCCAGTCCTATCCATCTGTTATTCCATAGATAAGAATGATGTCATGATGACATCACTCCCAGAATCCCTCACCTCTCCAGTCCTATCCATCTGTTATTCCATAGATAAGAATAATGTCATGATGACATCACTCCCAGAATCCCTCACCTCTCCAGTCCTATCCATCTGTTATTCCATAGATAAGAATGATGTCATGATGACATCACTCCCAGAATCCCTCACCTCTCCAGTCCTATCCATCTGTTATTCCATAGATAAGAATGATGTCATGATGACATCACTCCCAGAATCCCTCACCTCCCCAGTAAGCAGGAAGAGTATGTGTAGGGTGAGGGTTATTATCCTCTCGGCCATCTTGTCTCTGTCTCTCTCCATGGTTGATGGGTCGGTCTCTTATATAGAAGATATCAGCAGAGGATCCTGGAGAGATGAATAGAAAGTAGAGGATACAATGTATAATAAAGAATGGGAATAAAAAGTACAACAAACCCGGCACAGCGATAGAAAGAAACACGTTATGAATGTGTAAAGATGTTTGAGATCTTGTGATGCGTCATAGAAAGAAAACTTTATCCTCACAACTCAGCACCGCAGGGACGGGGCAGGGGGGGGGGGGGTTGGGGGGGCCCTGGTGCAAGAGGTCAACCTGGCCGCCAACCCAACCTTCCTAAGGTCACTGTGTTCCTACTATTAAAGGACACCTGTCACCCCCCGTGCCGGGGTGACAGGCTCCCGACCCCCTGTTAGATCCCCCTATACTTACGTGATCCCGCCGATTTCAGCGCCCGAAGCCCGGCGCGCGCTGACAGCAGAGTCAGATGCCCATAGCGAATGAATACCTGTAGTGTCCTGTATACTTGCAGGGTCGTATTTACCATTAGGCACCCTGGTGCGTAGGGTAGCACCTTGCAGAGGGGCAGTACCCTCCCGTTCAGACTTGCCAAAAAATCTTTGGTCAGGTCTTGTATAGCGGTGTTATCCAGTCACAGTATGGCGGTAATGGTCAGGTCTGGTATGGCAGTGTTATTCAGTCACAGTGTGTCGGTATTGGTCATGTCTGGTATGGCGGTGTTATCCAGTCACAGTATGGCGGTATTGGTCAGGTCTGGCAGTGTTATTCAGTCACAGTGTGTCGGTATTGGTCATGTCTGGTATGGCAGTGTTATCCAGTTACAGTATGGCGGTATTGGTCAGGTCTGGTGTGGCGGTGTTCTCCAGTCACAGTGTGGTGGTATTGGTCAGGTCTGGTATAGTGGTGTTATCCAGTCACAGCATGGCGGTATTGGTCAGGTGTGGTATGGCAGTGTTATCCAGTCACAGTATGGCGGTATTGGTCAGGTCTGGTATGACAGTGTTATCCAGCACAATATTGCGGTATTGGTCAGGTCTGGTGTGGCAGTGTTATCAGTCACAGTATGGCGGTATTGGTCAGGTCTGGTGTGGCAGTGTTATCCAGTCATAGTATGGTGGTATTGGTCAAGTGTGTTATGACAGTGTTATCCCGTCACAGTAAGGTGGTATTGGTCAGGTCTGGTATAGTGGTGTTATCCAGTCACAGTATGGCGGTATTGGGCAGGTCTGATATGATGGTGTTATCCAGTCACAGTTTGGTGGTATTGGTCAGGTCTGGTATGGCGGTGTTATCCAGTCACAGTATGGCGGTATTGGTCAGGTCTGGTGTGGCAGTGTCTTTCAGTCACAGTATGGTGGCATTGGTCAGGTCTGGTATGACAGTGTTACCCAGTCACAGTATGGCGGTATTGATCAGGTCTGGTGTGGCAGTGTCACAGTTTGCTATACCTGTAGTGCCCTGTATATACATGTACTGTATAGATGGAGTAGGGGGTCCTGTATACATGTACTGTATAGATGGAGTAGGGGGCCCTGTATATACATGTACTGTATAGATGGAGTAGGGGGTCCTGTATATACATGTACTGTATAGATGGAGTAGGGGCCCCTGTATATACATGTACTGTATAGATGGAGTAGGGGCCCCTGTATATACATGTACTGTATAGATGGAGTAGGGGGTCCTGTATATACATGTACTGTATGGATGGAGTGGGGGGCCCTGTATATTTGGTCGTGCACTCCACCTGTCTCACCCAGGTGATGCAATTATTTTTGCAGGTATTAGACGGATCTTGCATGCCCAAAGCATAGGCGTATTACACGCCATGGAGAGGCCATAGTGTACATACAGTGTAGGGTCTGCCTCGATATGAGTCCACCTTATCGTGGTGAGGCAGTTTACGCTGTTTGCAAATAGTAACCAAGAGACTCATTATTTTTGTGGGAATTTTTTGGGCAGTTGGGGGGGCTGCTTTTAATTATTTTCATGTCTATGGTGGGTCTGTATCTTGCTGTTGCGGTGAGCTGTTGCATTTTTCTGTGTTTTTGTGTGTTTGCAATTTCAGCCATGGCAACGTGCTCCTGCCTAGTGTGAACAGTGTTCTAGGAGAGCTGACCAATTTTTTCCTTTTTTTCTGTGGCCCTGTATATATACATGTACTGTATAGATGGAGTAGGGGGTCCTGTATATACATGTACTGTATGGATGGAGTAGGGGGTCCTGTATATACATGTACTGTATAGATGGAGTAGGGGGTCCTGTATATACATGTACTGTATGGATGGAGTAGGGGGTCCTGTATATACATGTACTGTATAGATGGAGTAGGGGGTCCTGTATATACATGTACTGTATAGATGGAGTAGGGGGTCCTGTATATACATGTTCTGTATAGATGGAGTAGGGGGTTCTGTATATACATGTACTGTATAGATGGAGTAGGGGGCCCTGTATACATGTACTGTATGGATGAAGTAGGGGGTCCTGTATATACATGTACTGTATAGATGGAGTAGGGGGCCCTGTATATACATGTACTGTATAGATGGAGTAGGGGGTCCTGTATATACATGTACTGTATAGATGGAGTAGGGGGTCCTGTATATACATGTACTGTATAGATAGAGTAGGGGGTCCTGTATATACATGTACTGTATAGATGGAGTAGGGGGTCCTGTATATACATGTACTGTATAGATGGAGTAGGGGGTCCTGTATATACATGTTCTGTATAGATGGAATAGGGGGTTCTGTATATACATGTACTGTATAGATGGAGTAGGGGATCTACCAGTTATTACTGTGGATGTTGTGAGGCAGCTTCCCTAGCAACCATTGCTCCCTGTGACAATGAAAGCAGTAATCCTATTGGTTGCTAAGGTTCCAACTGCCGTGTCTGCTGCAGCTAATTATATCACCTGTGTTTGCAGTGAGGAGATTTTCGCAGTGAGGAGATTTTCGCAGTGAGGAGATTTTCCCATTCATCTCTATGGGGGGGGGGGCGCCGCTCTTCCCCCTCCCCCTCCCCCTCCCCTCCTGTACATCTGGGGGGGGGGGGGACCTTCTCTAACACCTTCCCGGGCACCCAATGTATCTGTGTGCCAATTTTGTGGTCAAACGGTTCAGGCGTTTGGAAGTCTATTTGGGACAGACAGACAGACTTTGATTTTTATTATATAGATATATGAAAAAAATAAAAAGTGATCAAAACGTCCGATCTTCACAAATATGGTATTAGTAAAAACTAGAGCTCATGGCGAAAAAAATGACACCCCATACAGCCCCGTAGGTGAAAAAATAAAACTGTTATAAGCGTCACAATAGGCCCATTTTATTAATAATTGCAAAAAAGGATTTCATAAAAAATATATATATAACATTAGAGAATCTGTGTAACCGGCATATGGTTGTGTTCAGACTGACCTATAGAATAATTGTATCATGTCGCTGTTACTATATAGTGCATTACGTAGACACAGGAACCTCCCAAACGTTACCATATTGCATTCTTTTTTACGATTTCACCAATTAATATCTTTATAAATAATATATTTGGAATTCCATCATACATGTTATGGTAGAATGAAAGACGCCATTACAAAGTACAACTATTCCTGTAACAAATAAGCCCTTACATGGCCTGCAGATAGAAAACTGAGAGTGCTGGAGCTCTTAGATGGGGAGGAGGGAAAAACGGAAACACTAAGATCAAAATGTGCGCGGTCCACTGGGTCCAGGGCCGCCATCAGGGCAGTATTGGCGGTACAGCTGTTAGGGGCCCGGGCTAAAACTAGCATCCAGGGGGGCCCGGCAGTCCAGCCTACCTGTGTGTAAGCCTGACAGCTGTACCGCAGAGGCAGGAAGACACAGGGCCTCTTCCTCACTCCCCCGGCCCCTTCTTCTTCCTCACTCCCCCGGGCCCCCTCCTCTTCCTCACTCCCCCGGGCCCCTCCCCCGCCCCACACAACCTTCTCTGGCAGCTTTCTTCTGTGCTGCAATGTCGGAGGAGAAGGGGGAGGGGCCCGGAGCCGCTGTGTGAGGAGCAGGAGGAAAACAGGAAGCACGTGGGTCCTGGAGCTTCCCAACAAGTAAGTGTAGATGTGTGTGTAATCATGTGTGCTGGGGGGGATGATGTGTGCTGGGGGGGGGGGATGATGTGTGCTGGGGGGGGGGGATGATGTGTGCTGGGGGGGGGGGATGATGTGTGCTGGGGGGGGGGGGATGATGTGTGCTGGGGGGGGGGGGGTGCTGGGTGGGGGGGGGGGGGGGGGGGGGGGGTGGTGGGGGGGGGATGATGTGTGCTGGGGGGGGGGGTGTGCTGGGGGGGGATGATGTGTGCTGGGGGGGGGGTGTGCTGGGGGGGGATGATGTGTGCTGGGGGGGGGGGTGTGCTGGGGGGGGGTGTGCTGGGGGGGATGATGTGTGCTGGGGGGGGGGGTGTGCTGGGGGGGGATGATGTGTGCTGGGGGGGATGATGTGTGCTGGGGGGGGGGGTGTGCTGGGGGGGGATGATGTGTGCTGGGGGTGTGTGCTGGGGGGGGATGATGTGTGCTGGGGGGGGGGGTGCTGGGGGGGGATGATGTGTTGCTGGGGGGGATGATGTGTGCTGGGGGGGATGATGTGTGCTGGGGGGGGGATGTGTGCTGGGGGGATGATGTGTGCTGGGGGGATGATGTGTGCTGGGGGGATGATGTGTGCATGTGTGCTGGGGGGATGATGTGTGCATGTGTGCTGGGGGGGATGATGTGTGCATGTGTGCTGGGGGGGATGATGTGTGCTGGGAGGGATGATGTGTGCTTGGGGGATGATGTGTGCATGTGTGCTGGGGGGGATGATGTGTGCATGTGTGCTGGGGGGGGATGATGTGTGCATGTGTGCTGGGGGGGATGATGTGTGCTGGGGGGATGATGTGTGCATGTGTGCTGGGGGGATGATGTGTGCATGTGTGCTGGGGGGGATGATGTGTGCATGTGTGCTGGGGGGATTATGTGTGCTGGGGGGATGATGTGTGCAGGGGGGATGATGTGTGCATGTGTGCTGGGGGGATGATGTGTGCATGTGTGCTGGGGGGGGATGATGTGTGCTGGGGGGGATGATGTGTGCTGGGGGGGATGACGTGTGCTGGGGGGATGATGTGTGCTGGAGGGATGATGTGTGCTGGGGTATCTGATGTGTGCTGGGGGGATGATGTGTGCTTGGGGGATGATGTGTGCATGTGTGCTGGGGGGGATGATGTGTGCATGTGTGCTGGGGGGGATGATGTGTGCATGTGTGCTGGGGTATATTGCACCTTGTCAGCCCCAATATCCCTGATCCCTGCACCCTGTCTGCCCCACATCCCTGATCCCTCCACCCTGTCTGCCCCCTCATCCCTGCACCCTGTCTGCCCCCACATCCCTGATCCCTGCACCCTGTCTGCCCCCTCATCCCTGCACCCTGTCTGCCCCCACATCCCTGATCCCTGCACCCTGTCTGCTCCCTGATCCCTGCACCCTGTCTGCCCCCTCATCCCTGATCCCTGCACCCTGTCTGCCCCCACATCCCTGCACCCTGTCTGCCCCCACATCCCTGATCCCTGCACCCTGTCTGCCCCCACATCCCTGATCCCTGCACCCTGTCTGCTCCCTGATCCCTGCACCCTGTCTGCCCCCTCATCCCTGATCCCTGCACCCTGTCTGCTCCCTGATCCCTGCACCCTGTCTGATCCCTGATCCCTGCACCCTGTCTGCCCCCACATCCCTGATCCCTGCACCCTGTCTGCCCCCCACATCCCTGCACCCTGTCTGCCCCCACATCCCTGATCCCTGCACCCTGTCTGCCCCCACATCCCTGATCCCTGCACCCTGTCTGCCCCCACATCCCTGCACCCTGTCTGCCCCCACATCCCTGATCCCTGCACCCTGTCTGCCCCCACATCCCTGATCCCTGAACCCTGTCTGCCCCCACATCCCTGCACCCTGTCTGCCCCCTCATCCCTGCACCCTGTCTGCCCCCACATCCCTGATCCCTGCACCCTGTCTGCTCCCTGATCCCTGCACCCTGTCTGCTCCCTGATCCCTGCACCCTGTCTGCCCCCTCATCCCTGATACCTGTCTGCCCCCACATCCCTGCACCCTGTCTGCCCCCACATCCCTGCACCCTGTCTGCCCCCACATCCCTGATCCCTGCACCCTGTCTGCCCCCACATCCCTGATCCCTGCACCCTATCTGTCCCCACATCCCTGATCCCTGCACCCTGTCTGACCCCACATCCCTGATCCCTGCACCCTGTCTGCCCCCACATCCCTGATTCCTGAACCCTGTCTGCCCCCACATCCCTGATCCCTGCACCCTGTCTGCCCCCACATCCCTGCACCCTGTCTGACCCCACATCCCTGATCCCTGAACCCTGTCTAACCCCACATCCCAGCAGTATTATTTGGTACCAATGCGTAGAAATATTTTGTGGCCATGTGTAGGGGGCTTGTGCTCCTGATCTTTTAAGACCCTAGCAACACTCCTCTCAGACCACCTTCTTTATTTAACTATGACTGTGTAGTGGTTTAATGTCTAAGCACTTGGGGCCCCACTTTTAAATTGTGCCCAGGGCCACATTTTACCTAAAACGGGCCCTGGCCCTTGGGTTCTATTGTTTTTATTTTAATTAATAGTGCACGGAACTTGGCTGGCGTAGGATGTATCCAAAGCAACCCAGCTTTCCAGAATTATCCCACAGCCCCCAGTTTCTTCAAAGACATCAGTCAAAAATATGTCCCATGTTTTTTTTTGTTAAGGGGGGTGGGGCCCAGACACTTCGGCTGTATGGGGCCCCGAAATTTCCTCCACACTGCTCCCCCTTACTATCCCCCCATCCATAGTGCCCCCTCCCCTAAACACTTTAAAACTCTTACCTGGAAGGGTGGAGGCTAGAATGTAGTTGCCAGAGGTAGGTCTTGAGGACCTTTGATGATGTCATGCCCATGTGACCAGCCTCATGTGTGGGAGCAGCGCTTCCAGGACCTGCCATGATGTCACAGTCATGTGATCAGTCACATGGAGGAGGAGTCACATGATCAGGGGCTGCTGCTGAGTGTATGCAGGACTCTGCTGTGCTGGATGAGCTGAAGTGATGTGTATGCAGCAGAGCTGTCTGTGTGTAATGTACATGTAGCTGAGCTGTATGTGTGTAATGTACATGTAGCTGAGCTGTATATGTGTAATGTACATGTAGCTGAGCTGTATATGTGTGTAATGTACATGTAGCTGAGCTGTATGTGTGTAATGTACATGTAGCTGAGCTGTATGTGTGTAATGTACATGTAGCTGAGCTGTATGTGTGTAATGTACATGTAGCTGAGCTGTATGTGTGTAATGTACATGTAGCTGAGCTGTATATGTGTACACAGTAGAGCTGTATATGTGTAATGTACATGTAGCTGAGCTGTATGTGTGTAATGTACATGTAGCTGAGCTGTATATGTGTGTAATGTACATGTAGCTGAGCTGTATATATGTGTAATGTACATGTAGCTGAGCTGTATATGTGTAATGTACCTGTAGCTGAGCTGTATATGTGTGTAATGTACATGTAGCTGAGCTGTATATGTGTGTAATGTACATGTAGCTGAGCTGTATGTGTACACAGCAGAGCTGTGTATGTGTGTAATGTACATGTAGCTGAGCTGTATGTGTGTAATGTACATGTAGCTGAGCTGTATGTGTGTAATGTACATGTAGCTGAGCTGTATGTGTGTAATGTACATGTAGCTGAGCTGTATGTGTGTAATGTACATGTAGCTGAGCTGTATATGTGTGTAATGTACATGTAGCTGAGCTGTATATATGTGTAATGTACATGTAGCTGAGCTGTATATGTGTAATGTACATGTAGCTGAGCTGTATGTATGTAATGTACATGTAGCTGAGCTGTATATGTGTAATGTACATGTAGCTGAGCTGTATATGTGTAATGTACATGTAGCTGAGCTGTGTATGTGTGTAATGTACATGTAGCTGAGCTGTATGTGTGTAATGTACATGTAGCTGAGCTGTATGTGTGTAATGTACATGTAGCTGAGCTGTATGTGTGTAATGTACATGTAGCTGAGCTGTATGTGTGTAATGTACATGTAGCTGAGCTGTTTGTGTGTAATGTACATGTAGCTGAGCTGTATGTGTGTAATGTACATGTAGCTGAGCTGTATGTGTGTAATGTACATGTAGCTGAGCTGTATGTGTGTAATGTACATGTAGCTGAGCTGTATATGTGTACACAGTAGAGCTGTATATGTGTAATGTACATGTAGCTGAGCTGTATGTGTGTAATGTACATGTAGCTGAGCTGTATGTATGTAATGTACATGTAGCTGAGCTGTATATGTGTAATGTACATGTAGCTGAGCTGTATATGTGTAATGTACATGTAGCTGAGCTGTATGTGTACACAGTAGAGCTATATATTTGTAATGTACATGTAGCTAAGCTGTATATGTGTGTAATGTACATGTAGCTGAGCTGTATGTGTGTAATGTACATGTAGCTGAGCTGTATGTGTGTAATGTACATGTAGCTGAGCTGTATATGTGTAATGTACATGTAGCTAAGCTGTATATGTGTAATGTACATGTAGCTGAGCTGTATATGTGTAATGTACATGTAGCTGAGCTGTATGTGTGTAATGTACATGTAGCTGAGCTGTATATGTGTGTAATGTACATGTAGCTGAGCTGTATATGTGTAATGTACATGTAGCTGAGCTGTATGTGTGTAATGTACATGTAGCTGAGCTGTATATGTGTAATGTACATGTAGCTGAGCTGTATGTGTACACAGAGCTATATATTTGTAATGTACATGTAGCTGAGCTGTATATGTGTAATGTACATGTAGCTGAGCTGTATATGTGTAATGTACATGTAGCTGAGCTGTATATGTGTAATTTACATGTAGCTGAGCTGTATGTGTGTAATGTACATGTAGCTGAGCTGTATGTGTGTAATGTACATGTAGCTAAAACCGCATGCACCATAATTATGCTGAAATATAATTGCGGCTGGAAAGACACTCTACCTTGCCCATATTTATCGTGTTGGGACAAAAATTGCAGTAGGAACTTAGCGGGGAACAGTCCGCAGCAACAAATCCACAAATGAAAAAATGTTCCAGCAGAAAAAAAGTCCTTAAAAACACTAACTTTATTGTAGAAAAAAAACTTCCATAAAATACTGCATGTGAACAGGTACGTGTAAGCTAGACGCGTTTGAGCCTTTATCACTGCTAAATGAATAATGGACATACAACTGTGTGCAACAAAATGTGTGCAAGTTTGCGCACAAGACAAAAACATTTATAGGTACTAACAACAAGTCCCACAATATCCAGTCATTTATTAACTGTGATTCACACCATGCAGTTTATGCCATTCAGTGTTCCTCTTGTAACCTTATGTACATAGGATGCAGCGCCGGAAAATTAAAACCCACATAGCAGAGCACCTACACTCACCGGCCACTTTATTAGGTAAACTTGTCCAACTGCACGTTACAACTTAATTTCTAATCAGCCAATCACATGGCGGCAACTCAGTGAATTTAGGCATGTAGACATGGTCAAGACAATCTCCTGCAGTTCAAACCGAGCATCAGTATGGGAAGAAAGGGGATTTGAGGGCCTTTGAACGTGGCATGGTTGTTGGTGCCAGAAGGGGCTGGTCTGAGTATTTCAGAAACTGCTGATCTACAGGGATTTTCACGCACAACCATCTCTAGGGTTTACAGAGAATGGTCCGAAAAAGAAAAAAACATCCAGTGAGCGGCAGTTCTGTGGGCGGAAATGCCTTGTTGATGCCAGAGGTCAGAGGAGAATGGGCAGACTGGTTCCAGCTGATAGAAAGGCAACAGTGACTCAAATAGCCAACCGTTACAACCAAGGTAGGCAGAAGAGCATCTCTGAACGCACAGTACGTGGAACTTTGAGGCAGATGGGCTACAGCAGCAGAAGACCACACGGGGGCCACTCCTTTTCAGCTAAGAACAGGAAACTGAGGCTACAATTTGCACAAGCTCATCGAAATTGGACAGTAGAAGATTGGAAAAACGTTTGCCTGGTCTGATGAGTCTCGATTTCTGCTGCGACATTCTGATGGTAGGGTCAGAATTTGGCGTCAACAACATGAAAGCATGGATCCATCCTGCCTTGTATCAACGGTTCAGGCTGGTGGTGGTGGATGTCATGTGTGGGGAATATTTTCTTGGCACTCTTTGGGCCCCTTGGTACCAATTGAGCATCGTTTGCAACACCACAGCCTACCTGAGTATTATTGCTGACCATGTCCATCCCTTTATGACCACAATGTACCCAACATCTGATGGCTACTTTCAGCAGGATAATGCGCCATGTCATAAAGCTAGAATCATCTCAGACTGGTTTCTTTGAACATGACAATGAGGTCACTGTACTCTAATGGCTCTCCACAGTCACCAGATCTCAATCCAATAGAGCATCTTTGGGATGTGGTGGAACGGGAGATTCGCATCATGGATGTGCAGCCGACAAATCTGCCGCAACTGTGTGATGCCATCATGTCAATATGGACCAAACTCTCTGAGGAAGCTGTCCAGCACCTTGTTGTATCTATGCCACGAAGAATTGAGGCAGTTCTAAAGGCAAAACGGGGGTCCAACCCGTTACTAGCATGGTGTACCTAATAAAGTGGCCGGTGAGTGTACGTGACATAAGAGCCAAGAATGTAAAATCATCTGGTGCAGCTAAGCACTTTATTGATCACCATGAAGGAGATGTAACATTTTTCACTTTTTATGGGTTTAGAAAAAGTAACCAAAAATGTAAGAGGTTTGTGACTGGAAGCAGAAGCTCCTCACTAGAGAAGCGTTCTGGATTCTTAAACTAAATACACGCTTTTCCAGCAGGTTTAAACTTTCAGAATCTATGAATAGTTTTTTAAAAACCTATGCTGATACTTTTAGTGCACCACTTTTTTCATCCTTAGGACGTCAGTTCTCTCTTCATGTGAATTTTGCTCTACAATTGTAATTGTTAATGGTGCGTTTACACGTAACGATTATAGTGCGAATTTGCGCGATATTGATCGAATTTGAACGATAATCGTACGTGTAAAACGCGCGGCGAACGATCAAACGACGAACGAGAAATCGTTCATTTTGATCTTTTCAACATGTCATCAAACCGTCGTTTGTCGTTCGCAAAAAATTCGCAAATCGTTCCGTGTGAACAGTCGTTCGCCGATTTAACCAATGTGTGAGATAGGCTTAAGCGATCGCAAAACGATTTTCCGTACGATATATCGTATCGTCTAAACGCTGATCGTTATGAAAAAAATCGTTACTCTGACATAGTTAATCGTTACGATCGGGCCAATTATCATTTCGTGTAAACGCACCTTAATCAGCATTGTGCAGGTTGCTTGTCTTTTCCCCTTCCCCACTCCCAAGTCTGGTTCGAACCTTGCTTATTAATTAGTCATCTGATGTGTGAACCTGACTGGATACCATGTGGTGAGAGGGTGTTTCTTCTGTTGTTTTAGTTGTATGTCTATTATTCATTTAGCTGTGATAAAGGGAGGTTACAGCCGAAACGCGTCTAGCTTACATGTACCTGTTTCACATGCTGTATTTTATGGAAGTTTTTCCTACAATAACGTTAGTGTACATGTAGCGGAGCTGTATGTGTACACAGTAGAGCTGTATGTGTGTAATGTACATGTAGCTGAGCTGTATATGTGTAATGTACATGTAGCTGAGCTGTATGTGTGTAATGTACCTGTAGCTGAGCTGTATCTGTGTAATGTACATGTAGCTGAGCTGTATGTGTGTAATGTACATGTAGCTGAGCTGTATATGTGTGTAATGTACATGTAGCTGAGCTGTATATGTGTAATGTACATGTAGCTGAGCTGTATGTGTGTAATGTACATGTAGCTGAGCTGTATGTATGAATTTAGCAATAACTTAAAAAGAAAAACTTTGTCATGAGAAATTAGACATAGTGACACCAAAAAGACAAGGACAAGAAGACACAGACACTGGGGGGGGGGGGGGGGGGAGGGGATGTTGTTAGCTGAATAACTTGCGTTTATAATGACATTCATTATGTTAAACATTTCGGCCGTTGCCTACCAGTAGGGCGATGAGAATGGACCACGCGAGGGGAGGACAGCTCCCATGTTGAAAAGAGCAGGATTGTTCAAACAGCCACGGTTCCTATAAGAATCGGTGGAACGAAAGAGCAACCACGGGCTCCGGGTGGCTGTGTTACTTCTTTACAGCTGTTGGGGTGACCGCAATAAGATTCTCCATATCATGTATTTTGGGCAATTTCAGCGAACCAATCATCTAATGTTGGCGGGCTCCGTGGATCTCCACCGTTGGGGTAGCACTGTCTTCGCTGCCTGCAGGAGATGTCTAGCTAAGGACTTCTTGAAACGGGATTGGGCAGTGGGAAACATATATAACAGCACCGCTTCTTGGGGTGTTGGGGATAAGGACACCTGTGACATTGTGTATGGTGCGTAGGATAGTCGACCAGTATCCCCGTAGCCGCGGGCACGTATACCATACGTGCGACATGGTCCCCCAAGCCTCTTCACATCGCCAGCACACATCAGGTACCCGTGGGATACCACTTTATGGGAGAAGAGAGGGGGACACGATACCATCGGGAGATGATTTTGTAACTAGTTCTTGTGATTTGCACGCCAGTACTGCCTTGTGGGATAGAAAAAAGGCCCTAGACCTTTGCTGTGGCGTAAAGCTTTTTGCCAAACTCTGTCTCCCAGGCGAGCAGAAAGACGGTAAGTGCCGAGAACCTGAGGACAGTAACTGTTGGTATACCACAGAGATGATGTGTGGAGGACAGGGAGGGGACACGTATAGATGTTCGAAATCCTGTCAGTTCCTGGTGCAAAGTGTGCGTACGTTTAGTAGTGGAGTAAAAATGTTGCAATTGAGCATATTCAAACGAGTGCTTTACGGTAGGTGGGGTCGTATCCAGGATCGCTGACAGGGGTAATAGGGCGCCTTGTTTAAGTACCTGATGGAAACGGAGGACCTTGTCGGCTGGGAGCCCTAAGAAAGATGAGGAAAGTCCCGATGCAAACTGTGGGTTGTGTGTTTATGGGGTCAACGGTCCGTGTTTCCGGAGCAGGGGGTGGGATTTGCCTGCCAAGTGTAGGGAGGCTACGTATGTCGAGTAACGTAGGACAAGGCGGTGTCATCTCGCAGGGAGGGTGACCCACGTCCAAGGGAGGGTGGAGAGGGGCCTGGGGCACTGTGCCTGCGCTAGTTGAACCCATAACTTAGAATTAGAATGATGGACCATGTCCAATATACGAGCATGTACACAGGCCAGGTAGTATAAGCGGCAATCTGGCAGACCAACCCCCGCCGCAGCCTCTAGAGCGAGACAAGGTCTCTCGCCTAATCCTGGGACGACCCCTGGACCACACGAAAGAGGTGAAGCAGCGTTGCACTCGTTTCCAGAAGGAAATGGGGATGTGGATGGGGATGGTCTGCAGCAAATACAGAAGCCGAGGCATTAAAGTCATTTTCAAGATATTGATTCTCCCGAACCAAGAGAATTCTTTCTTGTTCCAGGTGTCAAGATCCTTGGTAAAGCGGGCCAGCAAGGGGAGGAAATTTACCTCAAACAGTTGGGAAAGAGTGGGGGGGATGCGGATACCCAGGTATGTGATGCCAGACGTAGGCCACGCAAATGGGAAGTTGGATTGAATGGTACTAACCAATGTGGGGTCTAGGGACACGTTCGGCTTCAGATTTGGAGAGATTGATTTTAAAGTTGGACCAGGTTCCAAACTGTTCCAACCGAGCCATCAGGGCGGGAGGGCTACATGCGGATTAGTAACATAGACAAGAAGGTCATCCGCAAAGGCTGAGCATTTATACTCCCGGTTCCCGATGCGGATACCCGTGATATCTGGGTTGGAACGAATCGAGGCTAATAAATTCTCCCATGATTAAGGTGTACAGGAGGGGGGATAAAGGGCATCCTTGCCTGGTGCCATTAAAAATGGAGAAGGGGGCTGAGAACATCCCATTCACCTTCCATTGAGCCGAGGGGTTCTGGTATAAAGCCAGTATTTTAGTAAGGAAAGAGGGGCCGATTCCAACCTGTTAAAGGGTTTGTGTCAGGGAGGGCCACAAAATCCTATCGAAAGCCTTTTCGGCATCTAGGGAGAGGATCATTAGAGGAATGTGGCGCGTTCGCGCATAGTGGATAATATCCAGAGTTTTGAGGGTGTTATCGCGGGCCTCCCGCCCTGGCACAAAGCCCACTTGGTCAGGATGGATGAGGGAGGGTAAGTGGGCATTTTAACCTATTGGCAGTAGCTTAGAATAAATTTTTAAGTCCACGTTCAGCAGGGAAATTGGGCGATAGCTGCACAGAGCTGGGGGTCCTTGCCCTGGTTTTGGGATAAGAGTGATATGTGCGGTGGTAGCATGGGCGGGAAAGGGACAGAATCCGAGATAAAGTTAAAGGCCAGGAGCAGCATAGGGGAGAGGAATTCCGAGAGGGCTTTATAGAACTGAGCAGTCAGGCCATCCTGGTCCTGGGCTCTTCCCCTCCGGGTAACTGTGAAATCACATAGGCGAGTTCATGCGCAGCAAACGGTTCCTCCAAGTCTCCCATGACCTCAGCGGGGAGACGCGTGTGAGGGGTGGAGGAGAGAAGGGCCCAGGAGTTCGTGACCCGAGTGGTCGGAAGGTGATATAGGAGGAATAATATGCGTGGAAGGTGGATGCTATTTCCGAGCTATGATGCGTGAGTTGGTGTGCGGAATTCCTGATGCAACCGATGTGCATTTGTGCCATCCGATTCTTCAAGGCTCTGGCCAACATGCGCCCACACTTATTGCCGTATCATAAAATTTACTACGGCAAGTTTGGAGAAGTCGCCCCCAGGACGCTTCAAGGAGGCGCTTAACCTCCGAGCGGGCAACTTGCAAGTCCCGTAATATAGGTAGGGACAGGACACGCTTATGGGCCAGCTCCAGGGAAGAAACCTTGGCAAGTGCCTTTTGCAGGGAGATGGCCTTTCGCTTTTTTAAGCCTGGAGCCGTGCTTTATAAGCACTCCCCGGAGCACACATTTAAGCGCCTCCCATTGAATAATGAGGGAGGTTGTGTCCGCTGCATGGTCACGTGCCGAAAATGCGTTATAGTTTGCTTCAGATCAGCTAAACATACTGTATCCAGAAGCAAAGACTCATTTAAACGCCAGGACCCCGCAGTCTTCGATAGGAACGGTAGGGTAAGGGAGCAAAAGACAGGGGCGTGATCCGACCATAGTATGTTGCCTATGGAGAAAGTCGCCAACCACGGCAATGCACTATGTTGGATGAGGATATGGTCAATACGGCTGTATGTCCATGTGAATTTAGAAAAAAAGGTATAATCTCGGTCCGCAGAATGCATCAAGCGCCAGGCATCATAAAGTTGTAGTTGGAGCAGGGCTTTTTTGACTTTTTTAATCGCTGGGTACGAAAAACCTAGAGCGGCCTGTGGAATTGTCCAAGGACGGGTTCTAATGTGAGATTAAGGTCTCCGCAGAAGAGCACGGTCCCCCTGACTAAGGGGAGGGATAGATCAATTAGGTTCATGAGGAAAGCAATTTGGTCTTGGTTCGGGGCATAAGTGTTAATTATGGTAAAGATATGGCCACTAATGGAGAGGGTAAGTATTAGGTATCGTGCCGCCTTGGTCCGTCGTGCAGGATAGTTATTTGACATGGCAGGGACTTGTGTATAGCTAGGCCACACCCTGGTTCTAGAATCAGGGTTATGGCGAAGAACCATTGTGTATAGTGTCTGTCGCGGATCGTGGGTGCATGGCCTGTTTTAAAGTGCGTCTCCTGTAAGCAGAGTATATGTACCTTCCGGCGGTGGGGAAATGGTGGAGAACCTGCGATCTTTTCCGGGGCGTGTTCAATCCCCTCGCGTTGGTAGGTTGCTACATGTAAATCCGCCATTCAGGAAAGATGTAGGTAGGCACCGCCGAAGACCTCCAGGAATGTCCGGGACTGGGATATGAAATGAGACAGAGAAAATCAGGGTGGGGGAGACACAGACAAACAGGGGAGCACACAAAGGACAACAACAGCAGTAAAGGCAAAACTGCAGCGTATACTCTAAGAACCTCAAACTGAGTACTACCAGGCCCGGAAATGTCCAGGCTGGGTTTCCCATCTATTGGGGGGAAGAGACAGCTAAGCATGTAAAGGCATAGACCTAAGGCTCCCTCCCAGACCCAGATGATGAAATGCAAACAAATTACAGGCATAATTCGGCTGAAAATCATAGAAACTGATTAAACAATAACGGGGTAGCTACAGGGCTAGAGACGAGATGCTGTCCATGGCTCAGGGAAGGCGGGCTCGGGAGCCAACGTGGGCTGGGGAGTGCAAGGGAGAAGCCGGGGCAGGTCGGGGGCCATCCCGCCTGGAGGATCGGGGCCCCACGGGCGTCGAGTTGGGAGATCGGGGCGAGAAAGGCCTTTTGGTGCTCCTGGAGGAGGTAAGTAGCGAGGGCCACTCAGGTATGGAGATGTTGGTGATGTTTAAATCTCGTAGAAATCCCGGGATGTCTTCTGGCGCGCGCAGGGTGAGGGACCGACCATTCAAGCGCACAATGAGGGCGAAGGGGAATCCCCAGCGGAAGGGGATATTACGGTCACGTAGGATGTCCAACACCGGGCGGAGAGTGGCCCTTTGGGCCAAGGTATGTCGGGAGAGGTCCTGTAGGATAAGCAGATGCACTCCTCTGTAGGTGACATTGCGTCGGCGCCGGGCTCTTTAGTAGAGTAAAAGTGGACGCGGCAGATGACATCCCTGGGTCTCTGGTTGTCTCGGCTAGGGGGCTGCAGTGCCCTATGCGCTCTGTCTATCTCGATGTGCGTATTAGGTGGCTGCTCCAGGAGGTCATTAAAGATGGTGGACAGCACCGCAAGTAGATCAGAGGAAGGCACAGATTCTGGGAGGCCGCGGATCCTGAGATTATTGCGCCTGTTGCGGTTTTCAATATCGTCTATGTGTTGTTGCAGGACAAACAGCTTATCAGAATGTGATTGCACATCGTGTTGAAGGGCTAGCAGAGTTGTGGAGGTAGTCTCCTGCGCAGTTTCCAATACATCTACTTTAGATGAGACCGTTGTGAGTTCAGCATGAATTGCGCAAATTCATGTTTACATTCATCTAGTAGTTGCTTGGCCAGAGTGGAAATGTCGGTTTTAGTAGGAAGGGACTGGGTAAGAGCCCTGAGATCCGCCAGGGACACCGGCCTATTGTCATCCAGTACTGAGGGGCGGCTGGCAGTCAGTGGAAATGGCAAGTCAGGGACCCCAGAGGTAGCAGATTGGGAGAAAACCCTGAAAATAGGGGGGTGCCCTCCAGGGAAGAAGGTACGTCCGGCAGCCTCCTAGGTGACAATATTCGGCCGTGAGGTGAGACAGCAGTGGCCGGTGCGTGGATGAGGGCAACCGTGTGGGTTACAGCCGCCGTGGTTTACGGGGGTGAGCTTCCCCAAGAGGATCCTGTGGACCAGTGGGACGAGGAGGCCGGAGAGAGCCCCCCTTGAGCAGGTTGGGGTAAGGGCAGGGGGTCCCCCAGCTGGTTTGAGCAGGCATTGGGGGTGCGAACCATGGGTTGTGCTCCGCGCCGCCGTCCCATGGTGCTGTCTGGGGGTTGAGGCCTGGTGTGGCAGTAGGCGGCAAGGCCGCAGTAGTAGGCCCGATGGTGGGGGTCGGCCTGGGAGCGGCGCGGCGGTAGTGCCACGGTTAGGGGGGCACAGTGCGGGGTCTCCGATGAGGGAGGGGGTACCTGCCGGACACTCTGGTCAGTGTCCTCCCGCTGCCACCGCTCCTCCGGCTCACTCTGGGTCTGCTGCGCGCCGCTCGGCCTAGGATCAAGATGGGCGCCGAAGGTCCCGTCGGGCCGCGTGTGCAGCTGCGAGGAGGTCGGGGTAGTCGTCTCTGGTTGCTGCAGGGAGGTGTCGGTGCCGGCGGAGGACCTCGGTAGGTGTCGGTGCTCAATTGCGGCCACAGATGATCTTGTGCGGGCTGCTGTAGGGTGGCCAGGTGCCTCGTCAGCATGGCGGCGGCCATTTTCTGTGTCCTGCAGCTCCGTGCCTGATGCGGGTGCTGGTGTCTCCGGGCAGGCGAAATATGCCCCGATGTCCCCCTGTGGGGGTGTAGAGCGGGTTAAGGAATGTCCCCTGTTTTTTTTAGCGGTCTTCCCCATGTTGAAGAGGGCCGATGCCAGCAGATTGTAGTCTGGGTCTGGAGGAGCTCAGGCTGAAGCGTCCTCACACGGCCATAGTTGGTCACGCCCCCCTCGCTTCAGTTTTTAAAATGGCAATTTGCATACGTCACATACACACTAGCACGTGACGTAGATGCCACTGCAAGGGGTTAATCTATTTTCACTCACTCAATCTTGCACTCACCTACCGCTTCAGGTGGCAAATTGAGCATAAATCCCACCCCAACACAGTCCAAGCACCTCAAACACACACGCTGCCACCACCTTTCAAATTATAATTGAAAAAAATAATTGAAGCACATTACAAAGTTCTATAACTCTGTAATGTGCTTCAATCACCTGTCTGCCTCCCTTCCCTGTCTTTTCCCCCTTCCACCCCCCACCAGAAGTGTCCTAACTCACACAGACCTAATTACTGTCGTCACCGTCACCAAGCTCTTCTCTCAGCTCCTTCTCCTGTTACACTAGCCTTCCCCTCCCCGCCTTTTCAGGTGACTCAGCTTGCTCAGCTCCCATTGGCTGAACAACTGCAAGCCATCACTTGGACTGGGGAGGGGGGCTGCTGTAACAGGACCTAGACCAGCCATCCTGCTGATGACTCATTCTCACAAGAAGGAGCTGCCTGGTGATGGTGACGGCAGTCATTAGGTCTGTGTGAGTTAGGACACTTCCTGGTGGGGGGTGAAGGGGGGAAAAGACAGGGAAGGGAGGCAGATAGGTGATTGAAGCACATTACAGAGTTATATAACTTTGTAATGTGCTTCAATTACTGGGAAAAAGTTTTTCATAGCACTTGTCCTTTAAGTGTGAAAGGACACTGTCAACCCACAACACCACTCACTGGCACTCACAGGGTTAAAACACTACATCCAAAGGCTATGGATTCTTAGAGCATACAAGGACCAAACTTATTAAAGTTTTAAGCTTTAATAGACAAAGGTACAGTGCTTACAAAAAAAAAAAGTAAAATAAGGTGACATACATACATACTATAACAGTATAAAATAAAAGGGAGAAATAAGCAGTAACTATCTAAGACTTACAATAGTCGTTGCCTTCCCAGGGGGTAGGAGAAATCATGGATCGCAGCTCAGTCAGACTGACCCCTACACTGCCATCCCAGTTTTGCTGTTGCCGTCATATTTTATACAGTCAAAACTCAGCTCAGATTTCAGAGCTGCCCATCAGGTGATTAGGATAATGAGTTGTCCCTGATTGGCCGCCCATCAGGTGATTAGGATAATGATTTGTCCCTAATTGGCTGATTAGGTGATAATGGGGACGGACCAGGGACACCTCAATGCATATGTCCTGTAATTGAACCATTGCCCTATGGTTGGGGGGTGTTGTGTTTGAGTGGGTCTATCCATTCATTGAAGTAGATAAGAACTCCAGGTTTCCCCGAGACCCTTAATAAACCAGGCGTAGTGTTTCCTGACCAGAGATCCTCAATAAACTACCCAGAGTTTATGATGTTTCGACAAGCTAAGGTATAGTGAGTGGAATACACATAACGGTCTGTAGTGTGTGAATACGTAAAACACTTTCATACCACATATAATATAACTGTACACACAATAGGAACAGGGCTGTCCATATTCCTCACAGCATATACTCCAGAATGTTATAAAGATTGATCAGCTTAACAGCAATTACTTGCAAAGTCAATATTTGCCTAGAAAATAAACTTTATCCCCAAAACACATTTCAACATCATTGCAGCCCTGCCTTAAAAGGACCAGCTAACATCGTTTCAGTGATTGCTCCATTAACACAGGTGTGGGTGTTGATGAGGACAGGGCTGGAGATCAATCTATCATGATTAAGTAAGAATGACACCACTGGACACTTTAAAAGGAGGCTGGTGCTTGGCATCATTGTTTCTTTTGTTAACCATGGTTACCGCTAAAGAAACACGTGCAGTCATCATTGCACTGCACAAAAATGGCCTAAAAGGGAAGAGTATCGCAGCTAGAAAGATTGCACCTCAGTCAACAATCTATCGTATCATCAAGAACTTCAAGAAGAGAGGTTCCATTGTTGCCAAAAAGGCTCCAGGGCGCCCAAGAAAGACCAGCAAGCACCAGGACCGTCTCTAAAAGTGTTTCGGCTGTGGAATCGGGCTACCAGCAGTGCAAGCTTGTTCAGGATGGCAGCAGGCAGGTGTAAGTGCATCTGCATGCACTGTGAGGCGGAGACTCTTTGAGCAAGGCCTGGTCTCAAGGAGGGCAGCAAAGAAGCCACTTCTCTCCAGAAAACATCAGGGACAGACGGATATTCTGCAAAAGGTCCAGGGAGTGGACTGCTGAGGACTGGGGTAAAGTCATTTTCTCTGATGAATCCCCTTTCCGATTGTTTGGGACATCTGGAAAACAGCTTATTCGGAGAAGACGAGGTGAGCGCTACCACCAGTCTTGTCTCATGCCAACTGTAAAGCATCCTAAAACCATTCATGTGTGGGGTTGCTTCTCAACCAAGGGAATCGGCTCTCTCACAGTCTTGCCTAAAAACACGCCATGAATAAAGAATGGTACCAGAATGTCCTCCAAGAGCAACTTCTCCCAAACGTCCAAGAGCAGTTTGGCGATCAACAATGCCTTTTCCAGCATGATGGAGCACCTTGCCATAAAGCAAAAGGTGATAACTAAATGGCTCAGGGAGCAAAACATAGAGATTTTGGGTCCATGGCCTGGAAACTCACCAGATCTTAATCCCATTGAGAACTTGTGGTCAATCAAGAGATAGGTAGACAAACAAAAACCAACAAATTCTGACAAAATGCAAGCATTGATTGTGCAAGAATGGACGGCTATCAGTCAGGATTTGGTCCAGAAGTTGATTGAGAGCAGCCAGGGAGAACTGCAGAGGTGCTGAGAAGAAGGGTTAATGCTGCAAATATTGACTTGCTGCAGTAACTCATTCTAACTGTCAATATAAGCTTTTGTTACTCATAATATGATTGCAATTGTATTCTGTATGTGATAAAACATCTGACAAACACACATAAAAACCAGAGGGCAGCAGATCATGTGAAAATATAATATTTGTGTCATTCTCAAACTTTTGGCCACCACTGTACACAGCTGATCCACCAACGGCCATTGCTGTCCTAGGAGAAACTTAATTTTATGCCAATGTCCACTGCTGTCTATGGCTGAAATTGAAAGCTTGTTTTTTGTTTGTTTTTTAAATTGTGATTTTTTTTTTCCAACTTTTGACACTTTTACAAGAACATGCATTAACACATTGGTCCTTCTGTAACGTCCCAGTACTGCAGCTGCTATAGTTTGTCTGTTTTACTGAGAAATTGCTCATCTCCCAACAACAAGATTTGATTTCTGAGTAAAACATTTTCCACACTCCGAGTATTAAAATGGCTTCTCGTCTGTGTGAATTCTTTATGTTTTAGCAAGATTTGATTTATGAGAAAAACTTTTTCACATCTGAACATGAAAATGGCTTCTCCCCTGTGTGAATTCTTTGATGGTCAACAAGACGTGATTTCACTATAAAACATTTTCCACATTCTAAACATGAAAATGGCTTCACCCCTGTGTGAATTCTTTGATGGCAAAGAAGATTTGATTTCTTATTAAAACATTTCCCACATTCTGAGCATGTAAATGGTGTGGCCCCTGTGTGAATTCTTTGATGGTCAACAAGACTTGATTTCTCAGTAAAACATTTCCCACATTCTGAACATGAAAATGGCTTCTCGTCTGTGTGAATTCTTTGATGTGAACAAGATTTGATTATAGTTAAAACATTTCCCACATTCTGAACATGAAAATGCCTTTTCGTCTATGTGAATTTTTTGATGTATAACAAGATTTGATTTTAAAGTAAAACCTTTCCCACATTCTGAACATGAAAATGGCTTCTCGTCTGTGTGAATTCTTTGATGCTTAACAAGATTTGATGTCAGAGTAAAATATTTCCCACATTCTGAACATGAAAATGCCTTCTTGTCTGTGTGACATCTTTGATGTTTAACAAGATTTAATTTATAAGTAAAACATCTCCCACATTCTGAACATGAAAATGGCTTCACCCCTGTGTGAATTCTCTTATGTTCAACAAGATGTGATTTCACGTTAAAACATTTTCCACATTCTGAACATGAAAATGTCTCCTCCCCTTTGTAAGTTCTTTGATGGTGAAGAAGACTGGATTTGACTACATTGCTGTGAGGGCTGAGGGTGTATCTGGCATAGTGGACGGCTCCTCATATGTATCTTGTTTGATATGATCCTCTGAGGAGATCTGATGTCCCCCTGAGCTCCTGGTAGTCATCTGCAAAGGAGAAAACACCATTTCTCTTATTTCCCAGTAATAGAAGCTTAAACATATTGCAGACATGGAAAGTTACTCTTTTTTATGTAACATAATAAGAATGATCAGATCTGTTCCCATCCACAGGAAGTGTCAGGGAGAAGAATCTAGAAGCTGGAGGCCGGGGAGATGACGTCCTTAGTAGGAAAAGAAATGGAAACTCTTCTCAATAAAAAATAGGACTACTGACCCCCTACATATCAATAACCTGAAATACAGAAAGTGCAACAGCAACCTACAGGTGCAAACACTTACTGTACATACTCCCCCCCCCCCCCCCCCGTATACACACGATAAAAACCTGCTCTATAGATATTACAAAATGAGGATCTTCGCCAAACTATTTGACCCTACAGAGTGCACCGTGTCACCACATTAAGGTGTCCTCAGAGACATGGTCCCTACTCCAGCATTCTCACACTAGCAATGGCCTCTCCTGGCTGAATAAGCCTACAACTGGGCAGATGGGAGCCAAATCTCTATTTATAACACTTGCAGGACATGGGTGGAGTACAAGCCAACAGGAAGCAGCCGCAGCCCCTGCAACCTGAGAGGTATCTTATCTAAAGGGCCTTTTACACGGCCTGATTATCGTAAAAAAAAAAAAAGAAATTTAATCAATAATCTTCTGGTGTAAATGCGGCAACGATCACAACTACCAACGAATATTCGCTTGTATGTCGCCGATCGTATCTTTCGGCCGACCTCAAAATCATTGTTAATCCTTCTCCAGTCTTTCAGTGTAAACGCTCGTCGCTCACAGTATATAGATACGACCGCAATTACGGATATTCACAGAATATATACAACTGCATTTACTATGGTAATTATGATCGCATTATAAATGTTTCATAGCGATTTACCTTCTCGTTTATAACAAAAAATCATCACTTGTCGTTCACTAAATGAGCGATTTATCTGTATGTGTAAAAGGACCCTAATACTGCTCGGAGGGCTCAGTGTGTGTGTATGAGGGTATATATACACATATACATACAGGGGACAAATGTAGCGCCCAGGAGTAAGGTACCTGTGATCATGGACACCTGCGGACATTCACTATAATGGAAGGCCATCACTATCTCACTTTATTGTACTTTCAGGGGATAACTTGCACTGTGTTGTTTTGTTGTGCACACTTGTACTCGGTATATAAGGTCTTTTTGTTATGTTCACTGTAATTGCACTGTACCTGCACCATACTCTGAGGGGTTAATATAAAGCCAAGCTATGACACAGGAAGCTTAGAAGCCGGTAGTTTCCCACTGTTGCGTGAGATGGTGTGCAGAGCTGAGGTTTTGGAGGGGAAAAAACAGACACTGATCTTTTCAATGTTGTTTATGTCTAGAAAGAAGCTGCTGTGTCATTCCCATAGACCTGTATGGAAACTCAATCAAAGTCTGTGGCATACTAAAGTTGTGATTGTGTGATATAAAGCTGTGATTGCTGCCCCCTGACAGATTTGTATAACCAATCCTGCTAACAGGAGATGTCCCCGATGATTGGAGAACAGCCAATGTTATACCAATCCACAAGAAGGGAGTAGAGAAGAGCCCAGTAACTACAGGCCAGTGAGCTGACATCTGTAGTAGTGAAAATGACGAAAAAGAAGATAATGGATCGCCTAAGAATCAACAACTTTGATGGATCCAAAAAAGCATGGCTTTACTGGGGGCCGATAATGTCAGACTAATCTCATTGATTTCTTTGATTATGCCACAATAGTGCTGGATGAAGGTGGTGCTGTGGATATCGCCTATCTGGACTTCAGCAAAGCTTTTGATACAGTTCCCCATCAACCCCATAAAGGGTTGATATTCCTGGAGGTGTCAGTAATATGGAAACAATTTAGCTTGGCTAGATAAGTGGTCCAAACTGTGCAAATTGAAAAGTTTAACGTTTCCAAAGTAAATAATGCACTTGGGGAGGAGGAATCCTCTATCAGAGTATCACATCGGCAGTTCTGTGTTGGAAAAGACTTCAGAAGAGAAGGATTTAGGGGTAATGATATCGGACAGCCTTAAAATGAGTCACCAGTGCAACCAGGCGGTGGGGAAAGCAAATCGTATGCTGGGGTGTATAGCTAGAGGTATAACTAGTAGGAAGAGAGAAATTGTGATCCCGCTATATAGAGCTCTGGTGAGGCCACATCTGGAATACTGTGTCCAGTTCTGGAAACCTCATCTAAAAAAGGACATTGATAAAATAGAACGGGTCCAAAGACGCGCTACATAAATGGTGGAGGGTGTGAGGCATAAACCATATCAGGAAAGACTTAGGCCCCCTTCACACATCCGAAAATCTGTCCGGATTTCCTATCAGGAAATCCGGACGGATTTCCGGACTCTAGACTAACATTAGACACGGACACCCTTCCGGATTTTTCCGGAAGGGTGTCCGTTCCGGAAATAGGAACGGATTTTTTAGATCCTGTCCTATTTTCGTCCGGAAATCCGGCACGGACGCCCCCATAGAAGTCTATGGGAGCGCCGGAATCACGGGCATTTTCCTGACGTATACAGGAAAGTGCCCGCGATTCGGACTGGTAGAGAGCCAGCCCCGGCCGCCGTCCGATCACCGATGCACCCACACCCCCATCCCCCCGCACCGCACCGCACACGCTGCCCGGCACTACAGATCCCCCCCCCCCGCCGCCGCATAACCCCCAGTACCTCCGCCGCCCCCGTTCCCCCCCCCCCGCCCCCGCCGCCGCATCTGACCCTCCCCCCCCCCCCCCCCCCCCGGGAACTCACCACCGGCCGCCCGCCGGATGCTCCGCACCTCGACCGCCGCCGCATGCCCGGACCTCAGCACTGCACTCTGACCCGGACCCCAACCTCGCGGCCCCGACAGAGCAGGATCCGGGACAGGTGAGATTACCCTTAGGACTACTACTCCCACCATGCTCTGCTGGCAGGCCATGATGGGAGTTGTAGTTCTGCAGCCTGTGGCCATCCAGGTTGCAGAAGTACAACTCCCATCATGGCTCTGCTGGCAGGCCATGATGGGAGTTGTAGTTCTGCAGCCTGTGGCCATCCAGTTGCAGAAGTACAACTCCCCATATGGCTCTGCTGGCAGGCCATGATGGGAGTTGTAGTTCTGCAGCCTGTGGCCATCCAGGTTGCAGAAGTACAACTCCCATCATGGCTCTGCTGGCAGGCCATGATGGGAGTTGTAGTTCTGCAGCCTGTGGCCATCCAGGTTGCAGAAGTACAACTCCCATCATGGCTCTGCTGGCAGGCCATGATGGGTTGTAGTTCTGCAGCCTGTGGCCATCCAGGTTGCAGAGGTATACCTCCCATCATGGCTCTGCTGGCAGGCCATGATGGGAGTTGTAGTTCTGCAGCCTGTGGCCATCCAGGTACACGGGTACTGTGATTTATGTTGGCATACTAGACAATATTATCTCATCAGGAAATCCTGAAGGTTTTTCCTGATGGTTTCCTGATGGTAAAAACGGATTACTGTCAGGAAATCCTGATACTATCCTGATGACATTTAAGGTCTCCTGATCAGGATTTCCTGACAGTAAAAACTGACACGGACGTGTGAAGGGGGCCTAAGGCCCCATTCACACAATCCGTGTCAGTTTTTACTGTCAGGAAATCCTGATCAGGAGGCCTTAAATGTCATCAGGAAAGTATCAGGATTTCCTGACAGTAATCCGTTTTTACCTTCAGGAAACCATCAGGAAAAACCTTCAGGATTTACTGATGAGAAAAATAGGACATGTATTTCTGCAAACTGGATGGTCACAGCTTGCAGAATTACATCTCCCATCATGCTTGGCTGACAGGTCATGATGAAAGTTGTACTTCTGCAGCCTGTGGCCATCCAGTTGTAGAAGTACAACTCCCATCATGACTTGTCAGCAGGGGCATGGTGGGAGTTGTAACTTCTACAACCTGGATGGCCACAGGCTGCAGAAGTAGAACTCCCATCATGGCCTGTCAGCGTCGCGTGCCGCGGCGGGGGGGGGGGGTGCGGGGTGCCGCGAGTGGCCGCGGGGGGGTGTGGGGTGTGGGGGTGCCGCGAGTGGCCGCGGGGGGTACCTGCAGACAAGGATGCGGACGAAGAGGCAGCAGGACGACGGGGCAGAGGCGGAAGGTGAGTGGAACTCCGGACGCTTTCCTGATGTTCTAAAAAAATCCGGTCCTATTTTCCGGAACGGACACCCTTCCGGAAAATTACGGAAGGGTGTCCGTGTCCAATGAAAGTCTATGCGTCCGTAAGTAAAATCGGACGGAAATCCGGGTGTTTTTCCGGACGTGTGAAGGGGGCCTTAAGGATTTGAATCTGTATAGTCTGGAGGAAAGAAGGGAAAGGGGGGACATGACGGAAACCTTTAAGTATGTTACAGGACTAATAGGTTCAAGAGGGAAGGTTTTAGTAAAAAACTGAGCTCAAGAACAAGAGGACACAGAGAGGTTAATGGGGAAAGATCAGAAGCAACGTGAAAAAATATTATTTTACTGAAAGAGTAGTAGATACTTAAAACAAACTCCAGCAGAGTGGTTGGTAAATCCACAATAACAGAATTTAAACATGCCTGGAATAAACATACATCTATCCTAAGATAATAAGAAAGGAAATACTAAAAGGTCCGACTAGATGGACCTAGTGGGTTTTTTTCTGCCGACAATCTTCTATGTTTCTATGTAAAGTTGAAACATTGTATCTTAAGGCCGTGCTTCTCCACTCCACCCCGCCCACTAGAAAGTTCTAATTTTCTCCCAAACAGTATAAAAGGAAGAGTCAGTCAGTCACCTGCTATTCTGCAGAGACCAGAGGAGTGAAGAGACTCTGCTAGACCGCACAGAAGACGAAGAAGAAACCGCTGTTCCTGTGAACCCTGACTGTCTGGACTTATTACCATTGGGGTGCACCACATCTTACCATCCCTCCCAGAGAGCAGTAACACCTGGTGACACCTCAATAGTGTCTGAGGGGCCGAGCACTGTCACCACTTCAACCCCGGGCGCTACAGACATATCTGGATACTTAGGGACATAAGGGGGGATGCAACATGGATTTCAAAATTTTAAATCCAGCTGTGGCACCTACCCTCCATGTCCGTTCACTGCAGATCATATCAGGAAGCCCATTCAGCTCAATAGTCGTAGTATAATAATTTTACTTAATATTTAAAAAAAAAAAGGATGTGTGAAAATTCATTGGGAGCGTTATTTAAAAAAAGGTGATTCCCGCTACAGATCCTGTCTGTGCTAGTCGCTCCTCACAAGTGCTTCTGCTGCCATCTACTGGTGTCTGTGCTAAGTCCTTCTGGGTCGAAGAGAGTCCATGTGCTAGCGCTGTCTACTGCTTTTCTGGGAGAAAGCGCCATTTTACAACGCTGATCACCGGCGTCCAATGATGTCATAGAGAAGACGGTGAGTATACACAGCTGATCACCAACGGCCATTGCTGTCCTAGAAGAAAACTTAATTTAATGCGGCTGGCCCACCGATGCCACTGCTGTCCTTGGGAGATAATAGTATCACTTTACCTTCTCAATTACCAATATCCACTGCTTTCCTGGAGAAAATTGATGTTACGCCGCTGATCCGCAGATGTCCACTGCTGTCTATGGCAAAATTGAAAATTTTACTTTTTTTAAATTGTGATTTTTCCAACTTTTGACACTTGAATGACATGCATTACCACATTGGTCCTTCTGTAATAAACCCAGTACTGCAGCTGCTATAGTTGTGGGTGTTTGGCTTGATAAAACATTTCCCACACTCTGAATATTAAATGGCTTCTCTTCTGTGTGAATTCTTCGATGTTAAAACAAGATTTGATTTTTCAGTAAAACATTTGCCACGATCTGAACTAAAAATGGCTTGTCATCTGTGTGACCTTTGATGTTTTAAATATATATCAGATTTTTTTTTAAAATACATGATTTCTTAGAACAGCCCCTCTTTCTGAACATGCACCGGCTACTTCTTTTGTGAATTTGATTTACAAGTAAAACATTTCTTCACATTTTGAACATGAAAATGGCTTCTCTTCCTGTGAATTCTTTGGTGTTAACAAGATTTGATTTCAGAGTAAACATTTTACCACATTCCGAACATGAAAATGGCTTCTCCCCTGTTGAGTTTTCTGATGATGAACAAGAGTATGATTTGAGTAAAAATTCTTCCACAGTCCTGAACATGAAAATGCCCTCTCCCCGATAGATATTTTGTGTGAGTAAAACATTTTTCACGTTGTAAATATGAAAACTGAGGCTTTCTTATTTTCTCTTTGATGCTCATTGTCTTTTCTGTAATGTCAGCTTGCTGTGATGACTCCACGACGCCACATAGAACATGCCAACATTTACCTTAGTGAGGGACGCACAGCTTGAAGAACATTGGACATCAGGGTATGGAACTTTTTTTCTTCCAGATCATTTTTTGGATTTTCACAAAAGATGGAAAACGATGTCTTGTGATCGGTGGTAATCTGAAACGCACCTTAGTAGGAAGTTAGGATCTGTATTCAGGATTATCCTATCTTGATAACACAGTAGGGACGCTATGGTTAGAGCCGGACTCACGTATCCGCCTTACTGAGGGATGGCAACTAAGAAAGCATTCTTAAAGGACGTAGTCTCAAAGGAATCTAGAAAGACGTTCCAAGACTACATTTAATGCGGATAAATATTTTATAGGGTAGGAATAATTTTTGATGCCTTTTTTTATATCTCTTTGATCCAACGATGGTCGGCTAGGTGGTTCATGCAAGCGATAAAGCAGAAGTTTTGAATTTTAAGATAGCAGGTTAAGAGACTTTAACTAAACCTAGGCCTGCAAGAAGTCCAGAATTTGAGGCATGTTGGGTGGTGATGGCATCTGAGGTGGAGATCACACCAGGCACAAAAAAAAACCTTTCCACAACTTCAATATATCTTTGCTGTGACGGTTTCCTGCTTTATCAGCGTGAATTCACCACATTGAAAGTCCGCTATTCTTAAGGATGACTTTTTGAGGACTCAGGCAGAAGAAGAAATGGCTGGGTTTTGATGGTATACCGAACCCTGATGAGGGCCTGTAGAAGAGGGAGATGTAGCGATGGATCTATCGCTAACTTTTGGAGAAGACCAAACAACTCCTCTTGGACAATCAGTGGACAATTCGTTACCGTGGTCCTTTCTGTTAGGATCTCCTGTAGACCTTGAGCTGGGTGAAAGGACCAAGTTTTGTCTAAGCTACGGATTTAGTGAAAAAAGATGTCCACTTTCCGGTTGTTCCTGGTAGTGAACGGGTCTATCTCAGGGACTCCAAGTGAGAGGTGGCCTGATTAAAATGGCGTTCTTCAGAGACCACTTGCCTGTATCTATGATGTTTCCTCTGAGGCAAGTCCGCTTGAATATTCATTGTTCCCCTGGGTGGGTACCGACAGAGATCTGATGTTTTTCTTCTGCCCAGATGAAATCTTATCCGATAGGGACTGCAAATCGGTACCTGTTGAGCTGCCCTGGCGCCTAGATGGGATACATCTGACATGGTTTCCGATAACACGTGAACGTGTGCATTCTTTATGGTTATGCCTTGGCTTGAAGAAATAACATCTGCTGGCCTTTACTCTTGTATTTGGAAGACATGTTTGTCATGTGGGGTGGGGCCATTTTTTTCCCTGCAGATATTTGATATCCCTCTGGGCTCTCCACCATTTGCTGGCATCTGGTACACTATATGTTTTGTTGTGTAGATTGCCGGAACTACTTTGTTAAGTTGTTGTCTGAAGCCACTTACTTTTCGAGATTCTCTCACCCAGGTGGTTGAGGGTTTTACGACCAATTCGTTTTTTTAGAGCATCTGTAATGGGCTTGGCTCCATGACACCGCTAATATGCAGGAAGTATGCTGAAGATCAAGGATCGTATCGCCTCCGTAACTTGCGCTTCTTTTCCTGATTCTAATAATGAGTTTCCCTTTTTTGTCTGCTGAGCGAAAACTCATCTGTAATTTTGAGTCACCATATCACAGGAATACTTTTTGTTGAGACGGGTTAATCAGATTTTTTTTTAGATTGATTATTGGTCTACTGATTCCCAGTAGGGACTGAACCTCTGGAGATCCTCCTGTAGTTTCTGGGTATATTCTGCAATCA